>NC_067477.1:10273823-10468823 GCF_947179515.1 Apodemus sylvaticus | reverse complement strand
GCCAGGAAGGACATAGGTGGAAACTCAGAGCCAGCCAGTCTCAGAGCCAGTGGTTGAGAAAGGTTCAGAGGACATTATGGGGTGTGGAAACATTCGTTCAGGAACAGGATGGGGGAGGGAGGCTTAGGATCGTGTACGTTCAGGTGGGGACTCGGCCTGGTGAGGGGGAAGGAGGCAGGGAGGAAGGGAAGTGTCCACTAGGAGGTAGCCCTGGGACATACTAGGGCTCGGAGTAGGTGGTCCGGAGGCCACACCACGCAGGTGCACAAGCTGAATCTTCCAGGATCCAGGGTATTGAGGTGGCAGAGAATCAAATGGGTACATGGCATGGGACAGTATGGCATGTGAGGGCACTGTCATCTGCCCCATGATGCTGCCGAGGTGACAGAACCCCCTTCCATAAATAAAACAGAGGGGCTACAGAGAGGCCAGAGGGAATAATACTAGGAAAAAAATGGATCTCGGGGCAGGGAGGTCCTCAGAGCCCAGGAAGGCAGGATACATGCTGGCAGCCGGAACATGTCTAGGAAAGACTTCCCTGCCAGACCAAAGCTGGGCTCATGTCCCAAGCCCCTGCCTTTCTCTGCTGCTGGCTGATACAAGCATTCGAACCTGCCTTTAGGGCCACGGGGACCTAGCATGGGCCAGCATGAAGCTGAGCTTTAGGAGCAGGGACTGTGTGTCAGCACAGGCAGGGAGTGAGCCAGGCTGCAGAGGGCTGGGTGAGGACTGGTGAGCAGTGGGAACGGAGGAAAGGCTGACCAGGGCACCTTGCTGCTAGGAGGACAAGGCTGAGAAACCGAGTCACTGGGACTTCTGTGGTGTCACACAACACAGTGCTGGCAGTTGGAGGACCCTGCAGGGCCCACGTTTTCATCACAGGAGCTCCTGTGATTGTTTGAGGCTGGGGATCTACAGATGTCTTTCTTTCCCTCCTTTCTTCCTTTCTTCTCTCCCTCCTTCCCTCCTTCCCTCCTTCTCTCTCTTCTTTCCTCCCTTCCTGCTTCCCTCCCTCCCTCCCTCCCTCCCTCCTTCCCTCCCTCCTTCCTTCTCTCTCTCTTTTCCCTCCCTCTCTCCCTCCCTCCCTCCCCCTCCCTCCTTTCCTCCCTCCCTTCTTTCTGTTTGCAGTGCTGGGGGTTGAACCAGGGCCACAGGTGCCCCAGGCAAGCACTCTCCCACTGGCTACGTCCACAGCCTCTTTTTACTTTTTATCTGAGGACAGGACCTCACTAAGTTTCCTGTGTTGGTCTTGAATTCACTTTGTAGCCTCCCCAGGCCTTGAAAGAACAATCTTCCTGCTTCACCCCCCAACACCCACCAAAGGTCTTGGAGGTACTTTTGATTGATGGTCTCTCCTCTGCTGATCTTGCTGGCACTGCCTGGGTGTTTTTAGGTGGAGGTAGGTGCTGTGGTGACCCTAAGCGGGTAAGATGTTTGTCAGTTATATCCAGTTTGCTCCAGCCTCTCCAGTATGCTGACTGCTTGTAGATGGGCTTTGTTCTGGACAAAGGGCAGATTCTGTCCTGGAGGGTTCGGGCTGGCAGCAGGGAGGGGGACTCAACAGCTCTCTCTGCTCTCCACGCCTCCTGCCTTCTGCTTTCTGCTGGGATACCTCTTAGCACCTTGGAATGAACTATAAGAGGCTTCTGGCAAGGCCAGCAGGACGCTGACAACTTAGTCTGGGTGTGGGCAGTGATAAGAGGCCCTGGCACCCTGATGGGAGGAACTGGCCAGACCTCACTCCTGCTCTTGTGCTCCAGCACACTGGCCCAGGTCCTCTCCTGGGCCTGCAGGTGACACTGAAGAACTGGGGTTTTAGGATCTGTAGGCACAGTAAACCTATAAACTTGTAAAGACGTAGTCCTCAACTGGGGGAACCAGAGCCACAGAATAGAGAGGCGCGACGAAGCCAGTGTTTCGTGATGGACATAGGGGTACCCTCAGTGACAGTCCCCAGCAGCCGGGTCTACAGGTGGCTCCGGAGCTCAGGATGGGCGGGAGCCAGGCCTCTCACCAGAGCCCATTTGCATCCCAGGAGTCCTGACTGGATTGCTATCTGGCTGTCAGTGCCCTGATCACAGCTCCCAGCACCCTGATGTCAGGGGCCTTGTGGGGAGCCCTGCTTTCCATCCCAGAAACAGACAAGAGGTCCCATATCTGGTTAGAACAGTTCTAAGAGGGCACGCTCATTTTTTTTTATTACCAAATAGGAGGAAGTTTTAGTAAAACAGTTTGGATGGAGGGATTCAGTAACCCCACCCTGTCGGAGACCAACCTCTGCTGGCCTAGAGGAGCCCAGATGTGCGTCTAGTGGCGAGGTCGGCTGCCTGTCCTCTGGCCCCTGGCTTGGGAGGGGCTTTCTCTCCCCTCTGTGGGAAGCCTGGGTTCTGTGTGCTGCTCTGGTTGTCCTGGAACTCACTCTGTAGACCAGGCTGGCTCCCAAGTGCTGGGATTACAGGCATGTGTCATCACTGCCCAGCACATTGACCAATTTTGACACAAGGAGTTAAACAAGAAGGTTAACCTTGGTGTCTGGGCCTTATCCGGGTCACCTGGTTTCAGGGCCCTTGATTGAGCTTTTGCAGTCAGGTGCCCTTCTGGACTCTGACCTAGAATTTTAGGACGCTAAGGGACAAAGGAACAGGTAAGCTTCACCCAGTTAATTAAGTCAAGGCAGGCAGCACGTGTGCGACCTGCGTTCACATAACGGCTAACAGCATCTTCTCTCTTTACACCCTTCACTGGCTGACAGACACACACGGAACACCTGAGGAGCAGGGCAGGGAGGAGCTGGGTTCTGGAGCCTGGGAGCTTAAACTCAGTGTTGACCCTGTCAGCAAGGCGGAACTCGTTCCTGAGACGGTTGGACTTGGCAAAGTGACCCCCAACAGGGTGGGCGTGGACTGCGTGTAGGATAAAACGAGACAACGCAGAACCCCAAGTAACCTGAGGCAATGCTGCTGAAAGCTCAGAACATTCCTGAAGCTCCCCCTAACCTCAGAAGGTGAGAAATCTTTCAGAAGTTTCTAGCCTCACGCACCTGCTTTCCACCCCCATGCCCATTGCCTCTAGTGGTTACAGTCTATAGGCACACCCTGGGCTGCCTTAGGAGCCTGAGCTTCAGGTCACACCTCTCCTCTCGGAAGGCAGGGCACCCCTGCGGGATGCTCGGATGCTCGCGGCTCTGGCCTTGAATGCCTCATGAGCACAATCTGACTAACTGACTAATGTGCTCCTCGGATTGTTTCAAAGTGAAAATAAACCCCAGTGCCCCTGTTTATAAAACAACAGCAAACCCACCATGAAGGCCCCTCCCTGACTGCAGGGCCTTGAGAGCCAGCCAGGCTTGGCCGTTGATAAGTCATTTACATAGTCCTCCCCACCCTGCCTTTTATCAATATTTGATGACAGGCCTCAGGACGCTTTTGGTTGCAAGTCCTTCTGGAGCCCCTTCTCTTGTGACAATGATGGAACAGAGGTCTCAGCAGGAGCTCACATCACAGGCCACCTCCTTCCTGAGGCCAAGGTGGCCCGTGATTGGCTGGGCAGCTGTGGCCGGAGCCAGGGGAGTATGGTGATGAATCCTAATGATCTGGGAAGGCCCTGGCAAGCCACCATGCAATTAGCAGCCTGTGGATGTCTGGGTGGGTTCCAGACGGAGGCAGGGCTGGGGTCGGGCGGGAGCGGGCGCATCAAGGGGCTGCTTTGCAGGTGGAAGGGGGTTGTATACGCTTGCGTCTCCAAGAGAGACCCGGAGAGGGGCATTTAATTAAGTCCAGCAGCTGCTCAGAAACCATAGTCACGCCAGAGCGGTGCATGATGTCTCTTTACAGGTTACAAGGGGGAGGGGGCCCTCCCCAGCACAATAGCGCACGTGGCTGGCCGCCCCCTCGGAACACCAGCCTCTGCAGAGTGCATCGCTATCTGCATCTATTAAACTGTGTCTTTGGCAGTGAGGCAGCTCCGGCTGGTGACAGGGGCTGTCTGTAAATAAGGGTGCAGTGACAGGTTCTGGGGACCTGGGATGAATATACAATGTCAGTTTCTCACCTCATCCTGGATAAATAGGAGGGGCGACGAGGCGGGCAGGCCGGCAGGAGGGTCAATTTGTGGCTGCTTGGTGTCTCTGGTCCTGATTCCTAGTCCATAAATAACTCAGTGCCTTCAGGAGGCCCAGACACGCTGGCCGCAACAGGAGCCCACGTAAGGGCCACAGCTGACTGGGGGGCAGGCGCTGTTAAGCTCCACAGCCGCTTCTCTGATATACAGATGTTCCCTGGCTCGGGGATTCTTCTGAACATGGATTTATTATTCACAGGAAAGAAGCCTGACATTCTGTTGACTCAGCCCAAAGTACTTGTTCTGGGGCCAGAGGCCTGAGCTTACTTCTCTGGATGTTGGCACTCAGCCCTGGCTCACTCACATAGAGGGGACGCCCCAGACCTTCTCGGGACGCAGGGAGACCTACAAGGGACTCCATTTCCTGCTCATTAACAGGGACTGGCCAGAGCATTCACAGGTGGCATGCTCTAGCATCCCTACTTCTACCTATGGTAGGTTAAGCATGGTGGGGAGGTCTGGGGTGCTCTTTATCCGGGAGCTGTATGACCCCCGGGTGGGCAGGTAGGGGCTCAAGAGGAAGCTGGCAGAAATCTTGGAGTCAGGTGCCTTCTCCAGTTCCCCTTGCTGGTCCTGTGATGTGGTGGTCACTTCATGCTCTTGTGCTAGATGTGCATCTTGGCAAGAGTCAGAATTCCCAAACACCCCTCTCCACAAGATGAGGCTCAGCTTTGAAGGCCCCGGGACCTTCTTTCCTTGAGTCTCTAGAGATGTGGCTCGAGACACAAGGCACCCACCAGGTCCTCCCCGACAAAGACTCTTTCTTGTCTGTTTCCCAGCCTCCCGTCAGGATGTGCAGGCTCCTCAGGGCGTTCTTCCTTATCTTTCCCACACTCCTGCTCTGTAGACTGGGCAGCACTGGAGCTGGGCAGAGCGAACCAGAGTATCAGTTGCTGGGCCACAGAGCAGGCCTTTCAAAGCTCCTTGTCTGACAGTTGAGGGCCCTGGGTCCTTGATGTTCCCATTCCGGTTCAGAGGCTTCTGTGTTCTCTGAGCCACAGCGGAGTGCCAGGCTCTGGGGGGCATCAGAAGCAGGACAAAGAGAGAGATTACAGGTATGCCTGTCAGCATCCAGGGTGCATGAGCAGAGGCGTAATCCAGGGGTGCCAGGAGCAGCTTGGCAGGCAGGCAGGGTGGCATTGGAAAGCACCCCAGCGGCTGGACCTCAGGGTGTCAGGTAAAGAGGAGAGCTTCCTTTCTGCTTGTGGGGAGGCCGTGAGGGCCCAGCTGAGGGCCACGTACCAGGGTCGGGTATGGAAAGCCCTTGGGTAGTGACTACCAAGGTGGCACATAAATCCTTTGGGCTTGGGGAAGGCCAGTTGGTAACCTGCCTTCTTGGGCCAAGAGCCAGACAGCATCTTACCCTCGAAACTCTACGGTCTGCTGGCAGCCGAGCCCAGCCCTGATCACTTTACACAGAGGCCCTCAAGAGACTGCAGCGGGCAGCTTCTCTAGGCTTGACAGGAAAGATAAAAATGATGAAATATTTGTTCTCTGACATGGAAAACCAGGCTCCCGTGTTTGGGTAATTGGAAAAAGATCTTCCGGATTGCACCGGCATGTTGCAGGTCAAAGACTTGTTCTCCTGGCCGTGCCTTAATGTAGGCACGGCTCGACAGCCTTCATCAGGTGCTGTAGCTGGCTCTGCCTAGCGGCATGATTATACATGTTCCATGTCTGCTGAGTTTTGTGCCCAGCTCTGGGTTGAGAAGCAGGAGCCCCACCATTTTGCTTCATAATTGGAGCTTCTGAGTGTGTCTGAGAGTGTGTGAGTGTGTATTCTCTGGCCCCATGCTCTCAGGGACTGACTCTGAGTCTGGGACTTCCCTATCCATCACATATCTCCTGGGTCCCTAGCTCAGCATGCCGGAAGCTTCGAGAGATGTTTGGTGGGATGAGTCGACCCAGAGGAGGCAGGTAAGTCCACAGCAGTTTAGCAGCACATGTGGATGCTTCCACGCGAGGCCTGTTATACCAGGCCCAAACCACATAATCAATCTGCAGCCCAGGCCAGTCTCTGAAGGGTCCACACCCCCACCCAGTGAATTCTCTTAGGGTCATGGCTGTTCAACGCTCACCCTGGTAGGTACCCAGGGCACAGCAGGCAGGACCTCTGATGGCTGAGTGGGGGTGGGAGGATGCCTGTGTGCAGGACCTTGACATGACAGCTGAGTGTGGAATGCTACCAAAGCAGAAGGTCTAAGTCAGTGCCCACATAGCAAGGCCAGGCCCACGCCCACACACCTTCTATTCTGCCCGAGATGGCAACTTGTGCCAACCATGGCTTTCACTCGAACCATCTGAGGACATCTGAGTATGTAGTTAGCCCTCCCCCTTGGGCTCCCTAAAGTGGGTGGGCCAGGAGATGGCAGTCTGCGGCCTGGGAGGCATGCACACAGTTCTATGCTGTTGCCTGGCTCCTGCAGCGGAGCCAGCGTGGGCAATGGGTGTCATGGTGCAGAGCCTATCAGAGGCCCAAGCTGGAGTCTCACACACAGCAGTAGCTTCTCTTGACCCTCTCAGGTCTGACCTCTGTCATCAGGACCCAGACGCCTCCTCTCTCGTTTGACCCAAGGTCTGGCTGCTTCTCGCTCCTCCCAGCCGGTGCCTCCTTTGGCCTGGTGGTGGCTGTAGCTGTGGCCACGCACCTGGCGCAGCCTGTGAGGCCTCTCTGTGTCTGTGCCCTTAGCTCTTCCTGGTGAGCCGAATGGCGGCTTTGAGTCTCCGGCTCAGCAGCCACGGTAGACGTGGTGATGAGGGTGGGACTGTCCAGCCACCGTGTTCATTCCTGCAGGTCCCTGGGCGGAGGGGTGCTCATCCTGACTCGGGGTGCACAGGGGCTTCCCTGTTGCATCTTGTCTACCATGTTAAACTTGCCCAGAGGCAGAAGCCCAGCCCAGTGGCACTGGCTTTGGCTTTGGAAACAAACAGACAGATAGACAGACAGACAAGCAAACACTGCCAAGTGGGAGAGGCTGCAGGAACCTGGCAAGGCAGATACCAGCCCAGGGACCCTCCCTGACAGGAAGTTTTCCCCTGTCCTCATATCCTCTTAGCATAGGCAGGTGGAGCTGAGGTCAAGATGACTGTTAGACATGCAGCATTTTCATTATTGGATGAGTAGCCGGGGCCTCTGGGCAGCGATGCCCATGAGCCCTCCTGGCCTGCCCAGTCTCCACCCTCCACCCATGGAGAGCCTCTGTGGCATAACTGTCGTCTTACTAGTCAGCCACTCCTGTCTGCCTGCGCATTTGGAGGCCTGCTCCGTGGACCTTGCCTGTTTCTTTACCTAGAGTTCCTCCCCACTGAGGACAGCTCCAGAGTTTCACAGAGTACACCTGCTCGGCCGGAAGCTTGAGGAACGCTGGGATTAGAAAGAGACTCCCCTTCCTGCTGTGTGTGTGTGTGTGTGTGTGAATGTGAGTGTGCGAGTATGTATGTATGTGAGTGTGTGAGTGTTTATGTGTATATTTGTGAGTGTGTGTGTATGTATGAGTGTGTGTGAGTGTATGAGTGTGAATGTATGTGAGTGTGTATATGAGTGTGAGTGTACGTGTGCATGTGTGTGTATGAGTGTGTGTGAGTTTGTGTGAATGTGAGTGCATATATAGTGAGTGAATGTGAGTATGTGAGTATGTGTGAGTGTGAGTGTGTATGTGAATGTGTGTATGTGTGTGAGTATGAGTGAGTGTGTGTGAGTGTGTGTATGCGAGTATGTATGTGAATATGTGTATGCGTGTGAGTATGAGTGTGTGTGAGTGTGTGTATGCTAGTGTGTATGTGAATATGTGTATGTGTGTGAGTATGAGTGTGTGTGAGTGTGTATGTGTGAGTGTGTATATGAAAGTGTGTATGTATATGTGAATATGAGTAAGTATGTATATATGTGTGTGAGTGTGTGTGAGTACTCGTACATCAGTGTTAGGATTCTGTCTAAGCTCCACCCCACGATTACCTGGCCACAGCCGGGTTGGCCTGGCCTATAGAAGAGGGCGCTGGGGCCCCTCCTCTCTCTCTTACCTCTCTTATCTCTCACTCTCACCTCTCTGCCCTCTTGGGCTCCCCTCCCCCCTCCCTCCATGTGGTCATGGCTGGCCTCCACTTCTCTACTCTCTCTCTGCCTTTCTCTGCCTCCACTACCCCATTAACTCCCATCCTCTGCCCTGAATAAACTCTACTCTATACCATGTCTGTGTGTGTCTGGTCCCTCTGGGGAAGGGGTGCCTGGGCATGGGCCCGCTGGGGCACCCCCTTCCCCCACACCACTGTATACCACATTCTCTAAACCTCTTTCTCTTTTTATGAACCCAACAGTCAGTGCAGAAGCAGTGTGGTGGCACAGACAGTGGCACGGGTGGCACACGATCCTTCTTATACTGTGGATGGCAGTGTATGGGGATGGGTACTCACACCGTGCAGACAGACCTGATGGAGGCGGCTGGTCATGGGAGCTCACGAGCCACTTCCAGTGTGTGATCCTGGGGCAGGCCCTTGAACCCACTCCCTCCAGGTAGATGCTCTCATGTCTCCTTTACAGAGGAGTAAACTGAGGCTGGCGGAGTGAACTTAATTCCCACTGGTCTTGCTGTGCTCCATCACCTGGCTTGTGTGCGCCCACCTGGGGCATTCGATGCCCTGTAAGTGGCCAAGCCTGAGAGAATACCAGGCCTGCTGAAAAGACAGGGACCCCCCCACCCCGCCACCCTCATTCCTCTTTGGTCTGCCCCCAGTGATGCCAGTGCCAGACCGACAGCTGCACATCCCGCGGTGCACCCTCTCTCCAGAGGCGCTGGCTGTCACTGAGCTCTGAGAGGGAACAGTCGGGAGGCTGTCTGAGGGAGTTTCCAGCCAGGCCTGTTATTTCCTTAGAGCATGTAAGGTAGCCGCAGCCCTGGACACCCAGTATTTACAGTGTTTGATTGGCTTTAGCTGCTGCCTGTCCGGGAGCATTTACTGGGACGTGTGCAGTGCCCCTGGGGACAACGCACGTGCTGGCAGCAGATTCCATGTGGCAGCTCTGCCATCTGAAGAGGAATGTTGACACCTCAGGGGACATCTTTAGGGGACAGTCAAGGTGATACGTCCTACTGACTGTGCCCTACATCTTCTGCATGGATGGGGGCGATGTCAAAAGGTGGTGACAACCGTCATAGCGTGACCAGTACAGTGATGTTAAAGGTAGCCGCCGGAGCTGACCGTTGTTGCATCTCTTGTGTGGGGGTCTCAGTATCCGACCATTTGTCCCTGCTTTCCTTGAGTCTTCGCAGTAGCTTTGTGAGGTCAGAGCTCCCAGTGAGAAATGACCCGGATGGTGGGAACCGGATAGAGTGATCCCCCTGGGGACAGACACCACAGGGCAGCTTCTGCTGGCTCCATTTGAAGACCAGACAGTGATGAGCCACACCCTTCCCTTCCTACTTCCTTTTCTCCCCTTGCTTCTTCTTTTTCTCCTCCCCTCCCCTCCCCTTCTCCCCTTCCCTCCCCTTCTCCCCTCCCCTTCTCCCCTCCCCTCCTCCTCTCCCCTCCTCTCCTTCCCTTCCCTCTCCTTCCTTCCCCTCCCCTCCCCTCCTCCCCTTCCCTCTCCTTCCCTCCCCTCCCCTCCCCTCCTTCCCTCCCCTCCCCTCCTTCCCTCCCCTCCCCTCCCTTCCCCTCCCCTCCTCCCCTCCTTCCCCTCCTCTCCTCCTTCCCTCCTCCCCTCCGCTCCCCCCCTCCCCTCCTCTCCTCCCCTTCCCTCCTCTTCTCCCCTCCCCTTCCCTCCCCTCTCCTTCCTCTCTTTTCTCCTCCCCTCTCCTTCCTTCTTTTCCTTCTTCCTTCCCTTCTACCCCCTCTTTTCTGCCCCCACCCCTCTATCTTTTCCTCTCCTTGTCCTGTCCTTTGTGTGGCTGCACACAGAAGCAGGGACGGCTGACAGCCGAGCTCTCACACCCAACTCTATCCCCCAAGCCCAGCCAGCAACCAGGAAGCAGATTAGCTGCACCTGGCCTGATAAATTAGACATAGAGCTGAACTGGAAGGCAAATCCTGTTTATTGCTGGAGACAAAGCCGGGATGCACAGCACGTGTCGGGGGTCGCCGCGGGGCCATGGACCTTGGGGTGGAAGAGCCATCAAGGCTTTTCAAGAGGCCCCCATTTCCGCTGGAGACAAGGGGGCTGTGGGGGAGGGCTGGGCCGTGTCTGCACTGCCTGAGGAAAGGTGATCAATGCTAGGCATCGATTTGCATCCTTGCAGGCAGCGATCAGGAACTGATCAGGAACTCGGTGGGCTGAGGCATGGGGAGGGGCTGGCAACGGCTTAGGAAGTCTTTCATGTTTTGGGTCTGAAGGCTGTAGGCTTTGTCAGATGAGTGCTAGTGAGTATTGATCTGCATTAGAAATGATAATGAATTGATCAGACAGGCTGGGAGGCTTTAACCACTTCAGTGCTCGAAGCCATGCGAGATGGGGCATGAACTGAGGACTGATCTCCAGATCTTACCTTGGTCCTCCACACCAATACTGCAGCTTCCAGACATGTGTCTGTCTGTGTGTGTCTGTGGGTCTCAGTGTTTGTGTCTGTGTCCATGTCTCTGTGTATGTGTGTGTGTGTCTGTGTCCATGTGTGGGTCTCTGTGTCTGTGTCCATGTCTCTACCTCTGTCTCTCTGTCTCTGTCTCTGTCTCTCTCTCTCTTTGTATGTGTCTGTGTGTCTGTGTCAATGTCTCTGTGTGTGTCTGTGTGTCCTGTGTGTCTGTGTTCATGTCTCTGTGTGTGTCTGTGTGTCTGTGTCCATGTCTCTGTGTGTGTCTGTGTGTCTGTGTCCATGTCTCTGTGTGTGTCTGTGTGTTTGTGTCCATATCTCTGTGCATGTATGTATCCATGTCTCCATCTCTGTGTCTCTCTCTGTCTCTGTCTCTCTGTGTGTGCGTGTATGTGTATGTGTGTGTGGTAGGGTTGGGAACTATACAAGGCAGAAGCTCGGACATGGACTTTGTGGCCTAGGTCACCAGGTCAGGACCAACAGGCTTGCCCAGCATTCGGGAGATCTGGCCTTTGTCTCCTTGGCCTCCTGTACGGAAGGTGAGATGTTATGCAACACAGAAGACAGGAAGGCTTCAGATAGTGGGGTAGGGGGTGACTATCTCTCTAGAACTCTGGGCCTTGATATTGTCCTAAGACCTGCTATTTGCTGAAGGGCCTCTCTGGAGTTAGCAAGTCCTTCAGGAACTCACTCTCTTCCCCTGTAAGATAGGATCCTTTTGGACCCAGAGGCCTGCAGTTATGATAGCTGGCCCCAGCCCTCACTGGGCAGCATGGCAGAGCTGGCCCTGGTGGTGTGGGTACAGGAGAGGTGGAGGACTGACCGACCGACTCAGCTAGCTCCCAGATGCAGATCCATGACTTTGAGTTGCCCACCCCAACGTCTACCCCATCAATGGGCTGCTGGAGTGTGCGGAGGGGCAGGTCCCATAGAGACAAAGCTTCAGGATCTCCATGACACATGGGGTTGGTTGTGCCGACCTTGGACACCTGCAGCCGTTTCTGGGTGAGAGACAGCCAGGGTGTGAGTAGGGATGTGTGAAGTCCTGGGTCCATGTTTGACATGGCGTAGCATTGTGTCAAGGACCAATGCTACAGCCCCACTGGAGTGCCAAATGCTTTCCCTGGTGAGGCTCAGAGGGGTGGCAGAGCTTCCCTCAGGTGCAAATACCTATGGTGTGAGCAGGAAAATGTCCCCACTGCCATGTTTGTTGCCTGAAGGCAGTTCTCCAGAGACCGCTCCTACTGAGCTTCTCTAAGCCGTCTCCTTGTTCCACTGTGTGTAATAACCCTGCCTCCTTATTTGTCTTTATGTAATAATCATGCAGCCCTGTTCAACTGTTATATAAGAAGTGCCCTGTGCTGTGGCTTTTCAACATCAGAGATCCTACTGTTAGGATTCTGTCTAAGCTCCACCCCACAGTTACCTGGCAACAGCCAGGGATGCCCCTCCCCACAGTTACCTGGCAACAGCCAGGTGGGCCTGGCCCTCTCTAAGGGGCTGCTTGCCCCTCCTCTCTCCTTTGCTCCCTTATTCCTGCTTCCCCTCTGCTTCTCTCTGCCCTCTTGGGCTCTTCCCTTCCCCCTCTCTCCATGCAGTCATGGCCGGCCTCTACTTCTCTATTCTCTCCCTCTCTCTGTCTTTCTCTGCCTCTACTACTCTCTTAACTCCCCTCCCCATGTCCTGAATAAACTCTATTCTATGCTATACTGTCGTGTGGCTGGTCTCTCAGGGGGAAGGGGTGCCTTGGCCTGGGCCCGCTGAGGCACCCCCTTCTGCCCCCACACCTCACCCCTTCCAAAGAAATATTCTTATACATCTTTCTCTTTTTATAACCACATCACCTAGACCACCCGTCCCCAGATTTCCTGTGTCTATGTGACTGTTGTTTCTTTAGTGTCTGTCCTTTCTTGACTCCCTCATCATCCTCAGTCAGGGGTCCGGGTCCCAGGCTGAGGCAAGCGTGAGACACTAGCACTCAGGGGCTCCCAGTGCTGTTGTTTGTGCCCACTTTAAGCAGAATAAACCGAATAACAGAACAAAGTCCATTTCCCTCATTTTTAGTGCTTATTTTTATTGTAAGATACAATACACATGAGGAATTGCACCTAAATCATAAATGTGCGCTATGCCCAGGAGTGATAAAGCTGGTATCCATGAGGCCAGCACTCAAATCATTTACATTAGGGGAAGGGTTGCTAGAGCATCAGGGTCAGTAGAATGTATGTCTATCCTGTTAGAGTGGATTTATTAGACCAGTTTAGACTCCAGGGCTAGGGAGCACAGCAGTGGCTGTGGACTTGTGGGAAGGGCGGAGAACCAGTAGCTGCATGGTGTACAAAGCCTGGGGCCTCAGCAGTCCTGATCCAGAGCTGAAGGCCTGGAGATCTCTGGAGAGTCAGCTCACAGTTGAAGGCCCAGGATGTTAGTGGAAGACAGTAGCATCATCATCATCATTATCATCATCAGCAGCAGCAGTAGCAGCAGCAGCAGCAGCGATAGATGCAACCAAGCAGGAAGATGTGAAGGCCTTTCCTCAGACCTCTTTATACCTCAGCTGTCTGTCAGAAACCACCACCCACTTTGAAGGCAGAGTAACCCCTTAGTTAATCCTTGGCAGAGAGGCTATTTCAGACATATGCCTGCATGTGTGTCTTCTGGGTGATTCTACACCCAGTCAAGTTGAGACTCAAGAGGGACCACCACACCACTCCAGCCCTGTCCCTCTGGCTGACTCATCTCTCATCCCTGTCATCCATCACTCAGCCTCTCTGTGTCTCCCGTCTCTGTCTGCTGGCTTTGAGCAGCCCTTGAGTGTGCACATTATCCCTGCTGGAACGAAGCTGGTCACAATCACCCTTCTTGTTTCTTTGGCTGACTTTTGGTCACGAAGTTCAGCCAACCTTCTTGGCTGTGCCTTCAGTCCACAGGCTCGGATGCCGCTTGGGTTGGCTGTGATCTCCGGTGATCTATGGGCTTCTGTTGCTGCAGTGTGCTGAATTATGCAAACACAGTACAAGCAGTTTATCTGTCCCTTCTGCAGCTGATGATGCCGGGACATTCTCCAGTCCAGTGTGACTGGCTGGTGTCACCGAGCCGTCTCTGAACACACTCACGAGGGTTCACAGGTGAACCTGTGTCACAGCTTCCAAGGACCCTTCTTAGGAGTCCAGTTACTGGACCATTAGGGGTATGTGTCTTTATTCCTTTTAGATAATGCAAGTCTAGTGGTTTTTTTGTGGGTGGGAGTCGGGGGTTTGCCTTAGTTAGGGTTTTACTGCTGTGAACAGACACCATGACCAAGGTGACTCTTATAAAGGATAACATTTCATTAGGGCTGGCTTATAGGTTCAGAGGTTCAGTCCATTATCATCAAGGCAGGAATGTGGCAGTATCCCGGCAGGCATGGTGCAGGGGGAGCTGAGGGTTCTACATCTTCATCTGAAGGCTGCTAGCAGAATCCTGGCCTCTAGGCAGCTAGGATGAGGGTCTTAAAGCCCACGCCCACAGTGACACACCTACTCCAAAAGAGCCACACATCCAAATAGTGCCACTCCCTGGACCGAGGATATACAAACCACAACAGGGCCGTTGTTTTGTTTTTCATGGGCTGTTTTTTGAGTGGCTTTAGAAAACGTTTACAGGAGAGACAGGAAGAAGCACCGAGCTCCTGTTTGCCTGTGGGTCTGCTACCAGATAGAGATGCTAGCTGTATAGCCTGTGGCTCACAAAGGCTGAACTCGTCACCTGTTGCTTTGACTGTGGGTTTGACAAGTGTACCCTGTATCACACAGGATGTCCCACAGCCCTAAAAGATTCTGTGATCCACCCTGTTTGTTCTTCTGTTTTAGAAATTAATTGATGAATTAAAACTTTAATTAATTTATGCCATTGTGCCCACGTGGAGGCCAGAGGATGACTTGTGGAAGTCAGTTCTGGTTTCCTACTGCGTGAGTTCCAGTCAGCCAGCTCAGGCGGGCAGGCTTGGGAGGAGCTGCCACTGGGCAAGGCAGTGCGGAGCTCCCTCCATCTTGTATTCTTGCTCGGGCTCTTCCGAGTTAACTAGAATCTGCTCTCCTTGATGGGGAATCCCATGGAAGAGCACTCAGTTCTATTTTAGGGACTAAAGGTCTGGATGTCCTAGGTAACTTACCTCAGCTTCTGTTAAGACTGCAGGTTTGCTCGGCACCCCTTATCTCAGCTTCGGTTAAAACTGCTTTCCTTTGCAAAGCCCCGCCCCCTGCAGCTGCAGGGAGAGATGTCCGGATGTAGTTTCTGCTCTTATTTTTTTTTATTTTTTATTTATTTATGTATTTTTTATTTTATTTTATTTTATTATTATTATTTTTTTTTTTCGAGACAGGGTTTCTCTGTATAGCCCTGGCTATCCTGGAACTCACTCTGTAGACCATGCTGGCCTCGAACTCAGAAATCCTCCTGCCTCTGTCTCCCAGAGTGCTGGGATTACAGGCGTGTGCCACCACCGCCCGGCAGATTCTGCTTTTAAAAACCCTGTGTTCTGGACACTCCAAGGTCCCCAAACAGGCGGATGTGGTCCCAGCTGGCTGGAATAGACTTTCGATGGACTCTACAGTATGTCTGAGTGGCTTTCTCTGATGAGCTCTCCATTTCGGCCTAGCTGTGTAAAAGTAAAAGAACACAGAGAGAAGTAGCTCATAGATAGCAAAGCACATTAAATCTGGCACTCACAAAATCTCTCAGGAACTAACCAGGAAAACAGCCGTGCTGCCATTCTGGGCAGGGTAGAGCCGTCTCTCTGTGGCTGTGTTTCTGGCATCTCTGTCCCTCTGCAGACAGTTTTACTCCACAGGATAAACAGTAGCAGCCCCGGTCGCAGACGGGTCATGTCCTTGCTCTGTCAGAGGCACAATGCTTTTTCTCTTGAGCAGTTCGGTGCCCTTTCCTCCCTGACATAGACTTAGGCGGGGAAGTCCATGCCGGGGAAGAGGCCTTGAAGGGCTAAGAAATATACTTAGGTCTGAATCGGGGATGCCAAATCCACTTCCGGAACAAGCTTTTTAGAGAGCTCAAAGAGCAGAGAGCAATTCACCAAGAAAATGTACACCATAGCTGGCTGGAACCATTTATTATTATTATTATTATTATTATTATTATTATTATTATTATTATCTTATGTGTACGTGGGCCTGTGTGAGCTTGTGTGCATCACATGTGTGCAGTGGCCTGCAGAGGACCTGCAGAGGCCTGCAGAGGCCAGAGGAGGATTTTGGATTCCCTGGAACTAGAGTTACAGGCACCAGTGAGGCACAGTGAGGGCACTGGGAACCAGAAC
Organism: Apodemus sylvaticus; assembly: GCF_947179515.1. Classification (NCBI taxonomy): domain Eukaryota; kingdom Metazoa; phylum Chordata; class Mammalia; order Rodentia; family Muridae; genus Apodemus; species Apodemus sylvaticus. The sequence goes on along the minus strand of NC_067477.1, from coordinate 10,452,872 downwards.
AGTGGACACCTTTACCCGCCCCAGCCATCTCCCCGGCTCCTGCTGGAGATGCTCCTTACTGACTGCGCTGCCGCCTCCTTGATCCTTTGCTGGCTGTGCCTTTGGCCACTGCATGGCTTTTTTCACATTCATCATGGGGACTTCCTGGGATCAGAACTCTCTTACATTAATACTGCTGAATTCATTACCCTTTTCCTCTTTAGTGACTTATTTACAAACCCACCCCCCACCAGGGTCATAGCGCCCAGCGCTGCTCTGGTCTTCCAGCATCTTGCCTGCTGCATATCACCTTGGGGCTCCACCGTTGGTGGAGCTGTGAGCTGCGCCTGCCACCCATGCCTAGCCAGTGGTTACTGTTGAAAGGATGGTGTGTGCCCTGGGGTGCCACAGTCACAGAAGGAGGGGCTGCAGCTTCCAAGTCTTTGTGTGGCCCTGTTAGTTCTCTGCCTGCCTCGGTAGGTATCACCTCCAGATGGCTTTAGAACAAGGTCTCAGTCCTCAGGGTTCCCCACTATTCATCTCCAGACCCCTGTGTAATTCTTGGATAGTCGAGGATTAGTTTATTCAGCTCCCTGTTGACATAGAAACAAGCCCCAGTGGGATTTTTGTTGGAACTGTCCCAAACTGAAGTAACCTGGGGAGAAATAGAATCCTCCAAATATCCTGTCTTCTAATATGTGACCACATCAAAGGGGGACTGCATAGATAGGGTCTTACAAAGTAGCCCAGGCTGGCCTTGAACTCAATATGTAGCCCAGGCTGGCCTTGAACTCAATATGTAGCCCAGACTGGCCTTGAGCTCATCAATATATAGTCCAGGCTGACCTTGAGCTCAATAGGTAGCCCAGGCTGGCCTTGAACTCAATATGTAGCCCAGGCTGGCCTTGACCTTGTCATGATGCTCCTGTTTCCTCCTTCCAAGTGTTGGGATCACAAGTGCTCACCACCACATCTTGTTTATGCGATGTTGGGGATCGAAAGCCGGGACTGCATGCTTGATAGGTGAGCGCTCTACCCACTGGGTGCACCTCCAGCTGCAGCTCCAGACATCTCTGCTTGATTCGTTTTCAAATCTTCTTTGGCACGTTTTATGTTTTCCAGTCTCCTGCAGATACTTTTGAATGTTTTATCCTTTAAATTTAGTGAATATCATGATTACATCTGGTCTATTGGGATCTCCCAAATCTTATGTCTGCTCCTGTGCCTACTGTCTTTTCTTTCTTTCTTTCTTTCTTTCTTTCTTTCTTTCTTTCTTTCTTTCTTTCTTTCTTTCTTTCTTTCTTTCTTTCTTTCTTTCTTTCTTTCTTTCTTTCCTTCCTTCCTTCCTTCCTTCCTTCCTTCCTTCCTTCCTTCCTTCCTTCCTTCCTTCTTTCTTTCTTTCTTTCTTTCTTTCTTTCTTTCTTTCTTTCTTTCTCTCTCTCTCTCTCTCTCTTTCTTTCTTTCCTTTCTTTCTTTCCTTTCTTCCTTTCCTTCCTCTCTCCTTCCCTCCCTCCCTCCCTCCCTTCCTTCTTCCTCCTCTTCTTCCTCCTCCTTCCTCTTTCCTGGCTCTTGATTAAAGAATTTCTTTTCTCTCTGTGTGTGGTTATCTGCCCACACTAGACATTGTATTTGACAAAGTACTTGAGAATAATAATGGCAAAAACAGCTTAAAGGGAGGGATTTACCTGTTTCAGCCCAGGGCAGCAGAGCATCGTGGTGGGGAAGAAAGTGCTTATCTCACAGAGACAGGAAGCAGCGAGGTGGGAAGAGCCACTTCCTCTGACCTACCTCCTTTAAGGAGGCTTTTTTTTTGGATTTGGTTTTTTTGAGACGGGGTTTCTCTGTGTAGTCCTGGCTGTCCTGGAACTCACTCTGTAGACCAGGCTGGCCTCAAACTCAGAAATCCGCCTGCCTCTGACTCTCAGAGTGCTGGGATTACAGGCGTGTGCCACCACCGCCTGGCTTAATGAGGCCTTCTTAAGTTTTTAGGAGCTTAAATACATCACCTAGAGGATCAACCCTCAGCTTATGAGTTCTTGAAGGGACACTATATCCAACCTATACACAGCATTTCTTCCTAGAACTCATGCTGGATCACTTTTCGGCCATCTGGGGCCCAGGGGGCATTGCTCCAGGGTGTCCCCATGTAGAACATTAACAAGCAAAGCTCAAACCAGGAAGTTTCCATGCAGGCCCCTATGGTTGCTACGAGGACCGATTGCTTTGAACATGCAATGAGGGGGTCTATCCGTTGGGCAAATGCTGAGGCTTCAGAGCCCAGCCCTGGAGAGAGACGCCAGCAGCAGCTCCTGGGACCTGTGAGCTGGCTCCAGCCACGAGGCCTCACCCGCCAGGCCCACGTCTAATCAGTAGGACAGCAGTTGGCTGGGCACAGGGGCCATGGGTGCTGGGCCTGTCTGCAGGCTCTGGCTCCCCTGAGTTCAGGGCCTAGCATCAAAGCCAGGCTTGTTTCTTAGTGCTTTAAGGCCGATCAGAGCTCTGGGTCCAGCTTTGGTGACTGTCCCCAGTGCGCTCCTGGCCCACCATCCTGCATAATCCTTTCCATGTTTTATTTCCTGCTGTGAGTGCACAGTATCTATAGCAGCAAAGAGAAAGGGGAGGCATCTTCTCGCATGCTGCTGATCCCCAGTGGCGTACTGTCCATGCTGGGGGATTTCCCTTCAGCCTTATTTTTATATACACCTAAGAGTCGGTGCTATGAACCAAGTGGGCGCGGTGTGGCCATCGATGCCAGCCAGTCATTCTGGCTCGCAGCTACGGAAAGTTGCTCAGCCTCTTTGAACCTGCAAACTCCAACTGTCAAAGGAACTGAGCCCTGCTTTCTCCAGCTGCTGGGGGGAGTTGCATGAGGACGGAGTTGCCTCTAGGTTTCCAGGCTCCTCCGGGCACCGTAGACACAGCTGTGCCCATCGTAAGGGACAGACCCGCAGTCCTGGATTCCAGGGAGCTGACCAGCTGTCAGCCTCTTTGGAATCTAGGTTTATGGGGAGCCCGGGCCTCATAAATGTCAAAGAATGCATTCTCGGCAGCCCAGGAATTGGAAAATGTCTCTCTGAGGGGAGCATTCCTTCCACCCTGCACAGCTGCTTGGCTGCCGTTTTTATCCTTGGGCCATAATTAGTCCTCTCTCCTGCCCTGGGCTTCTTGCTTGGGCCAGAAACACGTGTGGGCCCCAGCGATGTGGTTGCCTGACTCTATGCCCTTCGGCCTCTCCAAGGCCACAGCAGGTGAGAGCAGCGGTGTGTGTGTGTGTGTGTGTGTGTGTGTGTGTGTGGAGCAGCTGGGAGGGAGGAAGGCTGGTTTTGTGGGATCTGGAAACCGCAGACACTGTGGGGCTTGGGCAGGGGGAGTGCGCTTGGGCTGCTAGCTCCAGCCTTCTCCAGGTCCTCTCTGCTGACTTGGGATGGTCACCACCATGGGGGAGTGAGGAGAGCACTGGGTTCCCATCAGCCCCGTGCCCTGGCCTTTCCATTCAGCCCAGAACAGAGGGTCACTGAGAACCATGTCCCTGGTGACAGATGATGCCTTCCAGGTCACAGGGATATATGGCTTGTTATGGTCTTCTCTGTGGTTCCATGAGGCAGAGAGACATGTTAGGAGGCTGAGGTGTGTGTGTGTGTGTGTGTGTGAGGAAACATTGCCAAGGGAACACTGCCAAGGGAGAAATGCCCCTCACTTGTCTCAGCAGTAGGCAAGTGAGTAGCATTTTCCACTGTGTTCTGGAATGTAGGTGAGACCATCCCCAGGGTGAGCCCAGGGCAGTGTGTCACTAGATTTCCTGCTTGCTTCCCTGGGTCCCTCCTTCCCTTCGCCTACAATGGCTATGGATGAAGAATGCCCATGGCCACCCATACATGACCTTCCCTAGTCTGGGTTGCCAGGCGGAGTCACCCTGGACATAACAACAGCCTGGGCAGTGGTAATAGGCACAGCTGATTGCAGAGAGGGCTCTGAGAATGGCCATGATGGGTTCAGGGGTAGCCTCGGCTATGCAGAGGGTAGAATGTTGGACAATGGGCTGCCGTCTCTGTTCTCTTCTTGGTGTGCTACTCATTACATGGGGGTATTTGTGATGAAGACTGCCTTCCTGGGTTTGTTCCTGGTTGGGGCTCAGGGACAGTTGCAAGGAGGGGACTCCAGCACACTACAGTATACCAGGTGACATGGTGGCTCTAGGTGTCCAACTGAGCTGGCCCCTGTAGAGATCTGTGACTGTTCGTGTTCTGGTAAGAGTCTACGTGCCAGCTGTCTGCAGGCTGACATACAGGAGTATGAACTTGATTGTGAATGTTCCAGAAATGGGCAGACACCTGAGGGCAGGTCTGTTCTGGGACTCTGGGAACTGTGGACTGGGGCTGCAGGTCACTGGTAAGGTCTCATTCTCAGTGGGACCTAGGTGTGGCCACTACCTGTATCTCTGGCCCCGGAGCTGTGTGCCTAGGGGATGAAAGACCCCAGTCCTTACTGTGCCCCTGGTTCCCAGCACTCTGTGCAGTGATTGACAAGGGAGAAAATGACTGGAGAGAAGAGAACCAATAGAGGAAGTGCTCTGTGGCACCCCGAGGGATGGTAGATGGGAGAAATTGGGGTGGCAGTGGCAAGGGGCTCAGGTGCCCCAAAAGAAGCAGGGAAAGGTGCTTACTAGCTTTTTCTACTAGTCCATAGTAGTATGGGGGGGGAAACGGGGTTCTCAGAGTGGGGGCAACCCAAGCCCCTGACTGGGCAGGGCAAGGGTAGGAGGGGTGGTGTGGAAAGGTTCACCTGGGCTCCCTGCTGCATGGAGGGGAGGCTTTCCCTGCCACACAGCTCCTTTTGAGAGGGGAGGGCGAATCAATCACAGCCACCAGCCTTGCAAATGTGTTCCATTCTTTCCTGGAGGCTCTGCCCCTCTTAAAAGCCTTCAAGGGAACAGGACAGCACGAGACAGCTCCAGAGGCAGCTCCAGGCAGGGAGAATCGATCACCACATTCGCTTCTTAGCTTGGTGTTGCCGGAAGCTCAGCGGCCTGCTGTGAAATTTGGCCATCATTAAAATTTACTGATCAGACAGGCACTGGATGCAGCCCCCCTCTGGGGGCCTGAGGCTGGGTCTACAGGACCTGCCTCCCAAGCAGGGTACAGAGAACTTCAGGGCTCAGGCCCCAAGCTGGTTAAGCCTGTGGTGCAAGCAGAGAGTAGTCAGGCCCTTCCAGGGGATGCGCTGCTGGGGGTAGTGGCTCAGGGGGGGTTGATACCTGGGAGCTAGCTCTCAGTCCCCAGTTCTTTGATGTGAGGAAGTCCACTAGCATCGTCCCTGGAGACACTCTACCTGGCAAGTGGAACCAGCAGTGTCCACGGCAGGCATGTTGGCAGAAAAAGAAACAAGGTATCATTCTGGTGGGGACCTGGGGACTCTTGGATACACCAGCTGAGAAGGAATTTGTGCCTTCCTTGTCTGTCAGCTTTCAGATGACCCAGGAGACTGGAATTCTTTGGGGACCTGTGGCCATGGAAGGTCTGTGTTCCTCTTATGAGTTGGATGGGAAACCTGTGCCAGGGACCTGGGTGGCCACTGGGCAAGGGGGCATAGCTCAGTCACACGTGAGGATCTACAGACCATGTACATGCCTGATGGTGTTTCTTTTCTCACAGTCCAGGGGTTTGATGTCTGAGGCCAAGAAGTGACTGTCTCTTCCTAAGGCTTTTCTCGCTTTCTCTGCCCTCCCAGGGCCACCCCATGCATATGTGTGTCCTAATCCTCTTTCAGGGAAACCAGGGATGATGGACCAGGCCTACACTAGATCCTCCGGTTATCCATGATCGTTCTTTAAAGGTCTGGTTCCAAGTTTAGGCACACCCTGAGGGCAGGTAGGGCTGCAGCACAGGCATCTTGGGAGACTTGATTCAACCCTTAAAGGCAGGAAGTCAGACAGGTGAAGCTTTGGTGTTCTTGCAGGTCTGTGCGGTGGCTGAGGCTGGCCTGAGTTGGCCCCATGGCATGCCTGGGGTGGGGGTGGGGGTGGGGGTGTCTATTTCTTTTCCCATTTCTGCCTCTAGCCCCAAAAGTTCTGTCACTGTGAAGGCTGGCCAATAGTTGCCCCAAAGACCTCTGATGTCCTTCCAATTGTTCCCCAAGGGCCTCTGATATCTACTCTCACCTCCAGCTGTCATTGTCACCTCAGCTAATGGAGCCCTGGGTACGAATCCAGATCTAGAGCCTCAGGTCGAGTCCAGACCCTGTTGTAGGGGACACCAGCCACCCTCTATGACATAGCTGAGGTCGGCCTCCTGGAGAAAGGCTACGGAGTGGTCACCTGGCTTTAGGAGCCTCATCTGCCCGTCCCAATCTTGTCAGCAACCGGGAGAAGCAAAGGAATAGAATTCATGTCTCCCCTGTCACCAGCAAAGGGGCAGACCAGATGGGGACCTTGTTTCCCTACAGCAAGTTAAATAGACATAAATAGACATGTTTGCTAAAGCTGCGTTCTCTCCTAAGCAAAGACAAATCACCCATGCGCTCAGCTCAAGAGAGCTGTTTTAGGGGTTTGTGTTCATAGGAGCTCCCCCTGGAGGGGCGAGAGAGCTGGAGGTGAGGCTTCCTGGCAAGCTGGAGGCCAGGCTAGGCCAGCCTAATGCTCTGCTAACCACGGGGAGTGATGGAGGGCTGCGGCGTCTGAAGTGGGACAATCTCTTTGTCGTACCTGTCTGACATCTCATAGCGCCTCAGTGGAAGAACTGCTACCTGAACGTCCAAAGGGGAAACTGAGGCTCAGAGGTGGGAAGGGATCTCCCACAGCTGGTGACCAGTGGGCAGAGGCGGAGTTGGGTGTGGTTCATTTGGCTTTCCATGAAGGAGGAGGCTGTGCTGGTGGGCTTAGTGGGTGGAGCATCCTGGCAGGGATGGAAGGCCAAGAACAGATCTGTGGGAGCAGAAGATGAGCCATGGGCTAGTCAGAGCCTGGGGGAGGCCAGGACTATCAGAGTCTGCAGGCAGTGGCCAGGGCAGGTGATGACGTAATCCCTCTCTCCCTAAAATCTCCATAGTTGGCATGGGGGTCTGGGTCCTAGGTCCTGTGTGGTCCCGCATTGTGTAGGGTGGCCTTTAAAGGAGGGTGGCTGAGGGTTCTTGAGGGAACAGTGGAAGAGCAGAGATGGTGGGGACAGGCTGGAATTGTGTATTAGGAGGATGAGAGTGCTGGGGGCAGGGACAAGGGAGATGTGGACAGAGGGCCCCTTCTGAGGCCCTGAGGACTGGTCTCACCTTCCCAGGCCGGTCAACTGTTCACCACCCACTCATACACTCACGGTATTCTCTGAGGCCTCCAGGCTACTCCTCTGATGGACCTGAGGGCCCGCAGTCCAGAATACTCCAGACTTCACCCTCTGACCCCAGGCCTGGCCGGGGAGAGGCTAGCAACAGTGTGACTGACTGGACTGGCTGGGTGGGCCCTGTCTCTCCAGTCACTCTCAGAATCGACCTGGTATCCAGGCTCCTTGGTTAACCCTTTGTTCACTGCATTCCCAGCTACTGCCCCCTCCCCTTACCCGCATCCCCACCCCGCAGCCACCAGCTCTTTCTTCTCCGTCTTTCTCCAATTAATGCTCCCCCCCACCCTGACACCTTAGAGCAGGCTCAATTATCGCCCGCACAGCAGGCTTGTCTCCCAGGCCGGTCCTGACCTCAATTTGTAGACAGCCCTTTGTCTGGCCTGTTGGCTGCCCATGTGACGCGGAGCCCAGTCAGGGAGGGAGGTTGCCAGTGTGCCTCTGATTAGCTCTGGGTGGACTATAATGGCTGCTTGTTGATGCAAATAGAGGGTACCCTGAAGACAGAATTCCTGCTCTGGAAAAAAGTGTCTGAAGCCAGAAGATCCTTTGGGAGCCAGTCTTAGGCTCTGTGACTGCCTGGGCTCTCTCTGTGGCTCCAGGAGCAGTGGTGCAGATGCCTGGCCCTGCAGAAGTTACTGCCCCTGCTAGACCTCGCTCTGATGCTCTGCCAGGGGCTGGTTCATACAGCTACTGCTCCGGGCTGGGCTGGCCATGAGGGACCTGGGCTTCACCTGCCATTCCCCAGCAACAGGGAGGCAGGTGGGTGGGAGCCGCAGACCTCTGGCGAGGGACTAGTGAGGCTTAGTCCTCAATATAAAACACATCCCCAGCTCCGTGCCTTCCCCTGCCTTGAGTTTAGGAGGGGGTTTGGCGCTAACCTGCTTAGGGTGGGGTTCAGGAATACCCACCTGCACTCACCCCCAGCTCTGCCACCTACCAGTGGCTGTAAATTGACAAAAGGTGTGATGTCTTCTTCTGCAGGGAGCATAGCTCTATGGGAGTGCTCGCCTCACGTGCACCAGGCTCTGGCTTGCACCGGCAGCACTGTGGTGAGAGGGAATGTCTCTGAGCCCCGGTGCTTCTGACATTGGACAGAATGTCTTCAGAACCCCAGGCTATGTCTCCGGAGCCACTTCTCAGCCACCAGCCCCAGCTACCTCTGCAGGTTCTTGCTACCTCAGGCTAGCCCCTCTGCTGTGGGCTCTCCTGCTCCATTTCTGAGGCCCCTTCACATTTGGCACTGTGACCTCTGGATGCAGCAGGTGACCTGGTCTCTGGGGTCCCAAGCTCTTGGCATTCAGTGTGGCATTCAGAGGGGTGGAAGGCCCCCCTCACAGGTCACAGACAGTGGTGGAAGAGCAGCTGCTCCAGGCCCGCTCTGGTCTAGAGTCTGGGCTGTCACCTGGGGTGCACAGCCCCCTCAGGCCAGTGTTTCAAGGGAGGTCGAGATCTGACACCCATGTAGAAAGCTTCCTGAAAGCTTCTTGTGTTTTAAACCAGGACACCACGGGAAAAACACTTGAGGAGAGACAGTGAGGAAGATGGAGTGTAGGGGTGAGGGGGCAGCAAAGGATGTGGTGACAGAGACTTCTTGAACAACCCCATCTTTGGGGGTGTGAACACGAGTGTGTGGAAACCCACGCAGAGCCCACACTAGGCCTGACTGCTAGGCCCAGTGACACGAGGCGTCAGGCCTGCCCACGGAGGGAGAGGCTGGAACTCCTCAAGGGACTGTCACAGAGCTCGTGCAGAGGCAATTCCAGCCTTAATCCCAGTAGTCACATGCAGAGGAGGGCATCGTGGCCATCTGTGGTGGGGGAGGGGCGGGCTCTGCTGTGCTTGCACATCTCACCTCTAGCTTATCAGGCTGGGGCCCGTGAGACCCAGAACAGCCCCTTCAAAGGGGGGTGTGGGCCAGACACAGGCCTCACCCTGGAAAGTACTTGAAGGCTGTTTCTTAGCATTCATGTGTGTGTGTGTGTGTGTGTGTGTGTGTGGTATCTGAGCAGATGTCTGTGTTAGCTCTGTGCAAGGGTCTGTGTGCATGTGTGTCAGTGTGTGTATGTATGAAACATGTCTGTGCATGCATCCACTAGCTCTACGTAAAGGGTCTATGTGTGATCATGGGAGTTAGAGAGTTACCCTGTGTGCTTGTGTGAATCAATGTATGTGATCTGTTCCTGTGTCTGTGTGTCTGGGCACCTGTGAGAATCAGTGGGCATCTGTCCCCACATATGTGTCTGTGTGTCAGCATATGTCTGTATGAGTCGGTGCATGTGTGTGTGTGTGTGTGTGTTGATTGTGTACCTAGTTCCCCATGTGACCATCACTCATCCGTCCCTGTGTGTTTTGGGAATGTGGCAGCACGTTTTGTGGGCTCTTAGTGGTCAGCAGGCCCACTGGCCAGCCTCAGGCTGTCGTGTTGTTGCTGCAAGTGTGAGATGAGGGGACATCAAGCTTAAAACTGGAGGTTTCCAGGAGCACAGCCGCCCTCAACAGCATAGGAGGGAGCCCATGGCTAAGCCAGAGACGGGAGACAGAGGGAGGCAGGAACTAAAGACCAGGAGGCTGAGTGGTCAGGCCATTTTCAAATCACCCGAAGTCACAAAATCAGTCAGATCTGATCATGGAGGAAAGGGTGCTGGGAGGCCCCGTGCTGCCCGCCCCCGCCCGGGTGCGTGCCTCAGCTTGCCTCTCTGGAGTGTGGGTGTTAAACACTAGCTTGCAGCAGCCTTTGCTTCCAGCTACTGTGGTAGCATTGGAATTGGAGAGGACACACATCCTGAGCCTTCGAGTCCGAGGATGCTCAAGAATCCCCTTCCCATCTCCATCCATGTCCAGACCACGCCTAGCAGCTTACCAGCCGGCTGCTCACAGTGAAACACACAGTGCACCTTATATGTGTGCACAACCTCATGTGTGTGTGATGTTAAATGCCCTCACAGTGCTGCGAGGTCATTGCCACAGCCTGCGCCTAAATCTCCTTCATCGTCAGAACCTCTCCGTCCCTTTCCCTCCCTTACCCCAGAGACGTGTGTTCCTCTGACTGTCCTGTGGCGCTGACAGCCCAGGAACCTCATGGCCGTGAGCCATCCAGTTGTTGGCCCACTGTATTTCACCAGCGTAATTTTTCCAAGTTATCCCCGTGTTACAGGACACGCAGTGTCTGTAGGCTGGACTTGACCACTGTCTGTCTGTGCAGTCAGGTTCCTGTCATTGCTTGCTCGTCTCCTGTGGATGGTTTTGCTATGAATGGTGTCTTTCAAACCCCATTTTCAGTTCTGCAGGCATGCGGCTGCCCTTCAATTGCTGAGCCACACGGGAGTCCCCCACTTAACCCTCACTACTGGACACAGGCCACTCCGGTAGCACTCCCTCCAGCAGGACACAGCGCTGTGGTCCCTCACACCCTATGCTTTCCTAGTGGGCGTGAAGTGATAGTTCGTTGTGATTTTGGTGCGTCTTTCCACAATGGCTGGAGGCACCGTGCATCTTTGCATGGATGTTTTGACCTCTGTGTATGACGATCAGTGTGGGGCTGACCACACATGCAAGAGTGATGCTTGGCAGGGCAGCACGGGATTCAGAGGGAAAGGTGGCCCAGCAATAGCCACCAACACGTCACAAAGTAGCTACAGCTAACGAGCCAACCAAAGAGAAGCATGGAACATCCAGTTAGCGCAAAAGGAGGCAGAAAAAGGTGTAAAGGACGTTTGACTTTTAAGACACACGTCACCCCATAACCACAGAGCATCCATTTATTCCCTGGCACATGCAGAACACTAATATAGATGCTATTCTCGATTATTAAAGAAATCCAAAGACATACAGCGTTCTCCATCATCGAGTGTCGTAAGGAAAAGATAGGCTTTCATTGGAAAAGCACCAGAGAAACTCAGCCTGCATGACAACTGTGGTGGCAAATCTTGGCTGTCAACTTGACACTCCTGGGGAGAGGGGGCTTCAATATGAGAATTACCCCCATAACACTGGCTTATGGGCACGTCTGTGGCACCATTTTCTTGGTTCCTAATTGGCGGAGGAGGGCCTAGCCTACTGTGGACAGCGCCATTGGGTTAAGAAGATGGGTCAAGTAGGAGGCCGAGTGAAGCCAGCCAATAAGTACCCTGCAGACCCTGCTTTTCTGTTTCACTCTCCCCGCCTTGAGTTCTGCCTTTGCTTCCCTTGATGATGAACTGTAAGCTGTGAAATGAAATAAACCATTTCCTTTCCAACTTGTCCAACTTGCTTTCGGTCAAGGTGCTTTATCACAGCAATGGGAACCAAACTGGGACAATAATTTATGGACCAAGGAAGACGTCAAAGTTAGAAAGCATTTTTTTTTTTTAGAAAGCATTTTTAATTTTTTTTATTTTTTGGTTTTTCGAGACAGGGTTTCTCTGTATAACCCTGGCTGTCCTGGAACTCACTCTGTACACCAGGCTGGCCTTGAACTCAGAAATCCACCTGCCTCTGCCTCCCAAGTGCTGGGATTAAAGGCGTGCGCCACCACCGCCTGGCTAGAAAGCATTTTAAAAGAATCAAAAGGAAAATACCAAACTTGTGGATTTATCTATAGCACAGTACCTGAGTTTGAATGAATAGTTTAAATCAATGACCTCAGCTTGCACCTCGAAATGCAGAGAGCGGAAGAAGTGGACTTGAAATAGCCCAGAAGCTCGGAATACCCAAGAAGCAATTCACATATCAAATGATGCCCAAGAAGAAGGAAGGAGCTGGGCGGTGGTGGTCCAGCACTTGGGAGGCAGAGCTAGGGGGATTTATGAGTTCAAGGCCAGCCTGGTCTACAGAGTGAGTTCCAGGACAGCCAGGGCTATAGAGAGAAACCCTGTCTGTGGGGTGGGGGTAGAAGAAGGAAGGAGAGGCCCCTGGTCCTGGAAGGGCTCAGTGCAGCAGTGTAGGGAAATACCAGGACAGGGAAGCGGGAAGGGGTGGATTGGGGAGCAGGGGGAGGGGAGAGGGCTTATGGGACTTTCAGGGAGTGGGGATCCAGAAAAGGGAAAATCATTTGAAATGTAAATAAAGAATATAACTAATAAAAAAAAAGAAATAGAAGAAAGGCAAAAGTGAGTAGGGGCATGGCTTCCTGAATCCTAGGAGCCAGCAGGCAGGGGTGTGGCTTTCTGAGTCCCTGGACTCAGAAGAAGATGGACAGTAAGAAGATGCTAACTTCTAACCTCGATTCCACTGATTCAGGAAAAGTGGCTCTGGCAACAACTTTAGTTACTCAAAGAAAACGGCCGTGTTCCTTGAAAGACCCGTGTTTTCCAGGCACATGCAAGCCTCTGCACTTCCAGAGGATCACATTAGATACCACTAAGAAAAGTTCACCAGCCAGGCACGATCTTCAGATGGCAACAAACACAGAAAAATGTCAGCACTGTCAGTCAACAGGGCAATAAGGACCAAAGCTACCACATGAAAGCCACAGCCATCAGTGTGGCTATCGGAGAGGACATAGGGAAGCGGGAGGCGGCAGGCCACTGGTGGGTGTGTATCATCTTCCAGCCCTTGGAAAAGAGCCTGGTTGTTACCTAATGTATTCCATACCCACCTCCCACAGGGTCTAGTCATCCTGTACAAGGAGAAACAAAAGCTCATGCTAGGCCAGCTGGGTTTTCACTGCTGTGACCAAACGCCTGGGGGTGAGGTGGGGGGATGTTAAAGGGAAAAGGTTTGGTCTGTGATGGGCTGGTTTTGTTGCTTTTAGGTCCATGGTAAGGCAGAAAACATCACAGCAGAGGGATGTGGCCAAGGAAACCTGCAATCAGGACACACACACACACACACACACACACACACAGAGAGAGAGAGAGAGAGAGAGAGAGAGAGAGAGAGAGAGAGCACAAGGTGCTTTCAGAGTGGCTTACTCCTCCTACCCAGGCCCCACCCAGGGAGTTCCCCCCACCTGCAACAATGCCCACTGAACTGTCCTAAGTCAGTCACTCAGCAGATCCCCGCCTCTGGACACACTGTTTGGAACCAAGCTGCCCACAGAAGAGCCTTTTGGGGAGAGGCACATGACCACAGAGGAGCGTGTGAATCTTTGTGGCAGCCCGTCTGCAAAGAGCACATGTGCGGCTGCCTCAGTGGCTCTGTGAACGGATCCAGGGTGATGTGTCTGTCCCTCGGGACTTCCTCAGCAGCAGGTAACATAACGACACACGGTCACAGGGACAAGTGGCAAATGGCCCTTCACGAGGAGAGAAGCTTGATGCAAGGAAGACAAATCATGATGCCATAAAAAAAATGATATAAAAGTCTAGAAAGTGCACACTAGTCAGAAATGACAGGAAATAGAACTGTGGTTTCTGGAGGGATCTGGGGCCTGGGACAAGGAAGACAGTGTGTGTGTGGGGGGGGACAGATGACTCCTCTGTGCACTGGACACATTCTTGCCTTCCCTGTTGCACTGACCGTGTATAACTAACTGTCCCAGTTTTCTTTCTGTTGTTATGATAAACGCCAGGACTCAGAGAGCCTTGGTGAGGAAAACATCTCTTTGGGTTGAGCTTCCAGCTCACAGCCCATCACGGAGGCAAGCCAGGCCAGGAGCTTAAACAGAAGCCACAGAAGAAGGCTGCTCACAGGATCACACTCAGCTGGCTTCTTAAATGCAGCCCAGGTCCACCTGCCTAGGACACCGCCCACAGTGGGCAAGGCCTTCCGGTGTCAATCAGCCATCAGGAAAATGCCTCACAGACTGCACCCAGCCCAGTCTGATCTGGGCACTTCCTTAACTGGGGTTCTCTCTTCCCAGGTGATTCTAATTTGGATGAAGTTGACGATTACAAACTAACTGGGGCAATGGGCATGTTAAAAACTGTGCGCTTCAAGTGCATGCATCTTACTCCATGGTGACAAAGTGAATGACTAGAAGTAGAAAGCTCTAGTTCTTCATTTAGTCATAGAGCAAATGCTCGTAGACCATGCAAGCCCGCTGCACAGGACAGACGGCCAACATGTGTGTGCACCTATGAACGGTGCCAGCCTAGAGGAAGAGCACACAGCAGATACCGCATGGACCATGCATGAACATCCTGAGAAAAACACCAGCAAAGGGGAGGTGAGGACCTTCACAGGTGCTGGTTCTGTCGACCATAGGTATATCCAGACCACCTCAGAGGACCCTGGAGGGAAAAAGATCCTTCCCGTCTGTAGGACAGCAAAGGCAGAGGTGTTGGTAAGCCCCAAGAAGGACCCCAAGTGCCACTGAGAGGTCTGTGTGGCTGTGAATTAAAGCCACAGTGATGGAGAACTCCCATGGGGTTGGGAGAGGAGGCTCCAGAGCCTGGCTTGGGCTGTGTGTGTAAGGAGGCAGGTGTTGATCTGCCTCCTCGATCCTATGGCCTGTGTCCCTGTCCCTCAGTGCCATGGGGCTGTAGGGAGGGGGTCTCTGGGATCACTTGGCAAGCGAACCTGTGGAAGAGTGGGAGCTGATGTTAGGCCAAGGGGAGCTGCCTCAGGAACAGTGAAGGCCCCCAGTGCTATATGATCTCCCGCCCTTCCCCACCTCTTGGCCATGTCTAAGGACATTAATACATAGGGGAAGAGGCTGGGTCCCGGGCAGAGGCTCTAAGTAACTGGGCTCTTGTATCCCATCATTCCCTGTCAGGAGTGGCCAGATCTAGGGGTCAAGCAGTACTGCAGGGTAGGCACCCATTGTAACTTAGCCACTGGGCCTCCATAGGGGGCAGGTGAGGGGACCGATAAGCCTGTCCCAGCCCCACAGGGGAGGAATCTAGCGGCACTGGGGACTGAGCTGTGTTTGTGGCCACATAGGTTCTAGGCTTATCCCAGACACCCAGGCAGGAGGAATCTCATTTGGGCCTCACCTGTGGGCGAACATTTCCTGAACCCTTGAAGTCAGACACAGGGGTAGCAGGATCTGCCAGTAGATGGTAGAGATCTGTGTCTACGGTGTCAGGGCCTGGGCACAGAGAGGCTGGTGACATTTCTCCCGGGCCTATGGCCCGGCCTTGGTTGTCCTCTGCTTGGAACGATGAGGTGTTTTCTCCTTCTCCTGTGCTGTCTGTCCCCTGGGCAAAATTGAGCAAACCCATAAAAGCCAATGGCTCTGACGTGGAGGGCAATGTGCTGCCCAAATCGCACCGTGACGCGCACTGCCAAGTTGATAAAAATGTAATAAGTTCCACTCTGAGAGCTCTTCGCCGACAGGTGTGGCGTGACTGCGTGTAACTACGCTCACAATTAATCGACTTTCTGTGGCGGTCATTTAGTGCCAATATTTATGAAGTGTGGCACAGAGTGGCCAGAAGCTGTGGAAGGGAAGGCGTGATTGACTCTGGGGTGAGCCGCCCCTGGGCAGGAGGGGTGGCCTGGAGGTCCCCGGCAGTGCCGGGGCCTCATGGGCGCAGCTGCTGTGTGTAGGATCATCCCCTTTGTGATTGGAAATGATTGTATTTGTGGTTTGCACAGAAATTCTGCAACATATTGATTTTTCAATTACGTTGGGAAGAAAATGAGAATGAGAAAGAAGGATTGCGCTCGCTCCCGAGTGGCTGAGTGGAGCTGTCTGCTAAGGCGGGCAGGCATTTACAGCTGTAACCCCAGGTGGCCCGGGAGACCTGGCCTCGGTCACCATCCAGGGCCTCACAATCACATCCAGGGCCGCATGACTCTAGACAGACAGCCTTTGTGCATCTGGGGAAACTGAGCTATGCTGGGGAAGGGCCTTGCCCATGTGGAGTTAGCAGTAGAAATGGATCAGAGCCGGAGCGCAGGACTCAAGGCTGGTGTCCTGGTCCAGGTTAGCATCTGATCAGGAAAAGCTGGGGGCTGAGGGTCCGGCGGAGCACCCAGGGCCTGCTAGAGCAGTCGGTGTAGCCCAGGTTACTACGGAAGGCTCAGCAAGCCCACCTCCGCCAAGGCCTACTGTTTGCTTGTCCTGGTTTGGAGTCGCCGATACTGTGAGCTCATCTCTGTCCCCCGTCGATACTGTGAGCTCATCTCTGTCCCCCACCGATGCTGTGAGCTCATTTGAGTCTTGACCAATGTCTTCCCTTCTTTGGGGTCCTTTGGGACCCCCATTCCTGCTCCTCCTTTGTATTGCTGCCTCACTGTGGGTCTGGTGAGTCTCCAGTGTCCGGAGGTTTCAAAGCAAAGACAGCTGTCCACTTGAGGGAAAAGCCAGGCTCTTGGCTGGAGTGTTGGGTTCTGTGAACAGGTTCCAGGGTCCTGGGAGTTTGACCACAGTGGAGGCTATAGGTGTGTGTGCTACCTCAATCCTTGCCGCCTCCTCCTGCCCTAGACATGGCTCCCTGAGCCTTCCAGGTGTTGTGAGGATACTGGAACCAGGCTAAGCTGACTTGAGAACTGGGGCGCAGGGAGGATCCCGGCTGGATCCTGGCTTTCGCCAGAGGGAGGAGGCCGTTGGGGGTTAGGGACAGTTATAGTTGTAGATGATACTGCAGTCAAGCTATTGGCAAACCAAATGCTTCTCAGAGGCTCGATCTAGGCTGGACTTTAATTGGAAAATCAAATTCTTATCCTCCTAGAAAGGCCCTGCTCCCTCAAAGCCATGGAAAGCACAGTAGCAGTTACACTCGCCGGTGTTTTTCTTCCTTAAAGAAGTGGCAAGTGTGCAAAATGGATCACACACTCATTAGAACAGCTGGCTCATGCCACAAAAGAGTTCTGGGTATCGGTGACATGGGCGATGCTTCCTGAACTTGGGGTCCTGATGCATGGGGCACTGGACGAGACAGCTCTGTGCAGGTGAGAGTGGAGAGTGCATGACGTCAGCAGAAGGGGCCTCGTGATCAGGGGCTCCAGTTGCTGCACATCTGGTTTCCAGCGAGATTGTTAGGTGACCTGCCATCCCTTCCCACTTGAGGGCAGAGCTCCCCTTCCCCTCACAAGAAGGCTGACCTTCTGAGGCAACACACAGGTAGGTCTGGGGACGCAGTGTGCCCGAGCCCTCCTCCCAGTACTTAGCTGGGTACAGTTCAAGGCAGGAGGCTGCTGTATCTGCTCGGAGACAATTGTTCTTTCATGACCCAGAGCCCAGGTGCTGGCTGGCGCTCCTCTAGCACACCCATGCTCTGTTGACCTTTTCTCCTGCCCTGGGAGTTTCCAGAACCAGGCCAGAGAAAAGGGGCATAGAAAGCTCTGGGCTGCTTGTTCCTAAGAGACCTTAGGGTGAGATCAAACTTGGAAACTTAAGTTCATTCACCTGCAAGGTGTTCAGCAGGAAGGGTGACCTGGGCTTCCAGGGGGGACCGGGAGGACAATGACCAGGGAGGAAGAGCCCTTAAGAAGGGCAGGATGAAGGGTGTGGCAGGGCTTGTGTCATTCTCTGACACAGGATTTGGCTTCCCAATAGAGTAGTAGAAAAGCCGAGGACCAGCAGGCAGGGAGCTGGACTGTAATACGAGCCAGGATGTTTGGTGGGGTCAGGGTTGGAGAGAGGGGCCCCAAAACAATGACCTGAGCTGCCACAAAAGGCAGGAAGAAGTGAGGACACCTCACCTGGTGACCACATGTTCGGGGTCCATCTGTGCATTCCCTCTGGTTCACAGAGGTAAATAGGCCCCGAGAGGGGTGGCTGTCTAAGGTCTTCCAGCAGTTCAGCGTGTGCTGGGGCATAGTGCTGTCCTGTGTGGGTCCTGAACTGGTCCCAGCCCACGTCATCCCTGGGAAGGACCAGGGCTAAAATGGCCTCCTGCAGGAGCACGGTCTCTGTCGCTAGACTGTGGGTCCGGCAGAGGACAGGCACAGAACACGTGTCCCAAACCGCGCTTTGCCCAGCACGGTCCCGAGCATCCACCGAGCTCGTAAATAATCTTGCAGGTAAAGGATCTAATTTTCTCTCATTCGTCCTGTGTTCTTGCTGCCTCGTAAATCACAGCCATTTATGACTCTCTCTTCGGCACTTTTGCGATGGCCGATAATGGTTGAGTAAGTGGCAGAGAGGATGAATTCTGCAGCAGATTTTAAACAAACGTGCACGTTGGAGCCATAAATAACCTTAAGCAGTGCCGGGGGGGGCATCCCCCCCGCAGGCCACCCCAGGAGCACAGCTGCAGCCCTGGGGTGTGGGGAGGGGGTCTCTGCTTCTCTTCAGAAGGGTCCCTCAAATAGTAGGACTTGTGGCTTTTTAGTTGTAATGGAGAGGATCCCACGCATTTACGTATGTGTGAGTACGACACACGTGTAATGTATGTACAGTGTGAGCCTATGGACTCCTCAGCCCAGCCCAGATGTGTATCCCAGCGACAGCTGTTCTTTGGATCTTGGGGTACCTTCCTGCAGAATGGTACCATGTGGGCTCTCAGGCTGGGGGCAGTGTCAAGGGGGTTCTCAGCCAAGCCAGCTCTGAAGTCTGCTCCTCAAGGACTGTGACTCTGCTGCCTTGACCTGGAACCCCTCCCCAGACCACCCTATGCACTGCCTGCCGTGTCTGATACCTGCCCCAGCTGAGGAAGGTGGGCGTGAATGGTAGGTGGGAGAGCTCTGTGGCCGGAGCACAGGTCCTGGGTCCTGAGGCCAGAAGGGTCTGAGCTGGAGGTCCGTGCGTGTCTCCTGTCGGGCCACCTGCCCAGAGAGTGCCTGGTAGGTCTGACTTTTGAAGAAAGAGCCAACACTGTTCTCATGATGGCTTCTCGCATTTTCAAGATGTCCTTCCAACCTCCCCTTCCCCTCCCCAGGCTGTCTCTTGATCCTCTAGCAGCTGTATACATGCATGTACATGTATGTCAGAACATATACACATGTATGTAGTATGTATGCATGTAGAGAATGAGTAGAGGGGCACATACATGCCTGTTTACATACTGGGCAGCTTCATAGATGCCGCCTGGGCCCTCTGAGCCCAAAGGCCCCGGGACCCCTGAGCCCCCATTGTTTGTTCTTTGCCAGGCCCCGCTTTGGCAGCAGGGCCTGGGCATCTCCTCATGCAGCCATAAATGTAATTGATATTCTCAGCATTTCGAGGGAAAAAAATACGAGTATTAAAGATATACAGTACACCTCATAAAATTCTCTCATATTTCTTCTTTATGGTAGGTTCTAAAATTGGCAAAATAAATTCCCTAAAACCCATTACACTTAGTGCAGAGTGTGTTTTGGAGGCAGAAGGCGCGGAGCTGGGGCCTCAGGCTCCTTGCATAGAGGAGTGCGGTTCCAGCCTGGCCACGGGGCCCTTTTCCCCGACACTGGATTAAATGGGCACCATAATTGCCTTGTTCACAGCCTCTGAGCACGGCCCAGTGCCCAGCTTAATCTCCATGCTGGGGCCTTCTGTCTTTCTCCAAGTGAAGAAAATGCTGCTGCGACCCCCACACTGATTCCCTCTGGCTCCAGGGCTGCACCTTCCTGGGAGCAGCACCGTGTAATCATGTGGGTTCCCTTCCCCACAGTCTGAGTACTGGGGCCTGGGGTCCAGGTGGGCGGGGACCATCAAAGCCCGCTGTCCATGAGCCCTTGTGCTAGCGCTCTGCTGCAGCTGAGCGATCCACCCACCTCAGTTTCCTCACAACTCCCTCTTAGTTTAATTCAGATTGAAATTCATAACCCATGATTATAGATGCCTGGATTCACTCTTTATTATTTTTTCTCTTTCATAAGAGTTGCTTCCAAATAGCAGAAGGCCATATTTCCCCCTGCAATGTTTAAATCCAGTTTTATTGAGGAATAGTTTACAGGCCATAAAATACATTCTTTTTTAACAAGGTAAACTTGGGCCAGAAGTACCTGGATGGGGAAAGGGTGCTTGATGACCGGAGTTCAGTCACAGAACCCACACAGTAGAGGGAGAGAGCTGACTCCTAAAAAGTGTCCTCTGACCTCCACACATGCACGGGCAACTGTGCACCCACACTAGGCATAAATAAGTAAGTCGTAAACTTTATTTTACAGATTGTTTTAGGTCTCCAGAGTTTAAAAGAATTCAAGACAGTATTGACACTTCTCATACACCCCCATAACTTGCATCTCAGGTTATTTTGGTATGTTTGATATTAATGTTTCTGAAGCTCTTGATGGCTTTGGGCCTCTGACCCACATGGCACGTCTGTTGTTTTGTCCATGGCCAGATGGGAGCTGTGGGTATTGGAGCAGCCACAGAAACCATGAGGTCTCCCCACATCTGTTCATGGTGAGCAGTACAGCTGTGAGGGAACAGTAGTGTTGACCTTGACCAGCTGGCAAAAGTGGAGTCAGGTGAGCTTGCCAAGGCGTCGCCCCTCTGCGCTACCCTCTGGAGGAGCCTTGTTCCATGGCTGAGCCTGGGGCCCCTTGTAAATGATCTGGAATTTTCTGCATTGAAGACTGTTCTGTTCTGTATCTGTTTATCTATTCTCTTGTGTTAGGATGGACTCACGAGTATTAATTTTTTATTTTGGCCATAACACAATGCCACATCATGTTGTTGTCAAACCACACCAGCTCTGGTTCCTGTGGGCTTTCTGTCCTGGCTTCTGCGTTCTCTGATTCTCCCAGCCTGTGTGCCTATTCTGCTTTCTTGCAAGTATAGGAAGCTCCAGGCCCATCTCATACATTTCCTGCCTCCATTTCTCCACCGATCCCTGAAGTAGAAACTTAAGGGTTCTTTGGAAAGTCAGTTGTGTTGGATGGTGTTTTGCTGGGGCAAACATGTGAAGGAGAGTTTTCCTGAAGTGGACACAGGTGAAAGACTAAGACAGACGGGTGAAGGAACATTTAGCTGAAGCAGATACAGGAGAGAGGATATTCTGCTAAGGCAAGCACAGGAAAGGACACACGATGAAAGAGTCTGTGATAACTACATGCATTGGTCCGCCTTACGTTGTGTAGTTGAGCTGTATTTGTCCGAACTCTATAGAGAGAAATGTACCAAAAACTTCTGTTGGTGTGTTGCCGTTTCTTGCTCCTTCCTTGGACTCGGGCTGATTGCCAGAGTGACGTTACCTGAGACAGATGCACGTGCTGAGGCGACACCGTGGAGGACTGGAGGGACAGTGATGGAGACCAAGCTTGGCTCGCTGGTACAGCCAGCTGTGCAACGCTGTGGGTCTCCTGTCTTTGCTGATCTTCGCTTCCCTGAGTGAGGCACAGCTGAGACGTTCTCCTGGCGTTCTTCCCGCTCCCTCCTGCTGACTCAAGCTGAGGCTGGGGCCTGGCTGTCTCTGCTGGGCAGTGCCACTGCTGCTGATTCCTGTTTGCTATCCGAGTCCACCGAACTGGACTTCTGGTGTATCTGTGAAGTGTTTGTGAGTGGATCAAGCTGCTGCTGCTAACCTGTGAACTGAACTGCTGATGTCCAGACAACATAGACCGGAGTTGCTCCAAAGAACCTTCCTAAACAGGTCCACACTCCCCCTTATCCTTTCTTTCTCACTACCTCTGGTGGGTGGGTGGATACAAGGGAGGTTAAATCATTTAAGAGCTACCATTAAAAATAGGATTTGAAAAATTAAAGTTACAGATCGCTGTTCCTGCTCTGTAGGACTCTAGTAGACACATTGCATCTTGTATGCTGGCCATCTGGTGGACCAGAGAACGCCTTGCTCTCTGTGTGTACACTGACTCAGCACATGTGGGTACTGACATCTTCAGCTTCGGGCCACCCTACAAAGACTCTTCCTTTGCTCATTTGGAAGTCTCACACCAGCAGTGAAGAACTTGGTACTCACCATCCGCCCCCTCTGTCCACCTAACTCCAAAGTCCAGCCTTGTGGACTCTTGTTCAGGGAGACGTAGGACGTCTCCTTTTCTGTACCCTGGGGAGGATAGCTCCACACTTGTACTGGGATGAGATTCTCTGGACCCTGCGAGCCCTGCTTTCTGGAATCCAGCCTCTTCAATCACGGTTCATGGTTCTAAGCTTTTTATAGATTAATATCTATTCTTGCTGTAAAGCTCTGAAGTCATGGCCAGTGTACCATGTTGTGCATTAGAGTTTGGGTCTGGACTATTCTCAAGGCCCAGTGAAGAAGAGTTGGTTCTCAGCCTGGTCTCCATCCAGAGGCGGTGGGAGCATGGGATATGCATCTTAGAGATGCTCAGGTCACTGTGTACTGGACCAAGCATGTGACAGGTCTTCATCTGTACTTCATCGTTCTTGGCAACCAGACAGAGAGTTTGCCCCAGGTCGAAAGCTGAGTGTCTGATTGGGGATAGATTGAACCCCCCCAAACAAGTCTTCATAAGTGGATGTCTTCAAGAAAAAGCTGGCTAACACTCCATGTGTTCCTCAGAACTGTGTCACACATCATTGTCTTGTCTCTGGTCTCTTGTGCCCAGTGTCTCCTCTGTTTCCCAGGCATCACTACCTCACCCTGGCTCCCAGAAAATGGTTTTTGTTGTTTTTGTTGGTTTCTTGTTTTTAAGTGTCTCCAGAGTTTGGCTTTTTTTCAGAACACTGTATTGTGGGAACTCCGTAGCACGGCAAGGCTTGCAAACGGGCTTCTCTTCCTTTGTAACACTTGTTGCAGGATCAGCCCTTAGACTTGATATCTCCTGTCCTCTTCTCCCTGAATGGTGCTTCAGTGCACAGACGGAGATACCAGGAGTTGCTGATCCAGTGACCCATGGAAGGATATCTTGGTTGCTTCGGTTTTTAGCAATCACGACTGAAGCCACTATAAACATTTCAGACGGGATTTTGTATGGACATACGTTTTCTCAGGAGCTGGGTAAATGCGTTGGGGCTCAACCGCAAGATCATGTGGTGCGACTATGTTAAGCACTGTAAGAAAGTGCTAGGCTGTCTCTCAGAGGGTCTGCCCCATCCTGCAGTCCCACCGGCAGTGAAGAAAGTTTCTGCTGTCTTTACTGGCTGTGGGTATCACTATGCTTTGGAGTCTGACCATCTTGGGATGTGCACAGTGTACCCTGATGTTCTGACTTGTACATCCTCAATAAAAAATGATGGGGGTCAACTTTCAACACTTGGGTTTGATATTTGTTCATTTTTTTGATGGAATGTTCACCTAGGTCTTTCCTTGTGTCTAAATGGTATTGTCTATTTTGGATACATATTCTGTATCTGCCATGAATGTGTTTTATAAAGAATTTTCTCCTAGTTTGTGGTCTGTCAGTTTGTTCTCTAGGTGACATTGCCCCAGAGTAGACATTTTAATTTTGTAGGTGTCAGTTTTTCCTTTTGTATTTGTGTTTTTGTTGTAACTGAAAAAATCACCACCACCATACCAGGTCACTGTGGCTTTCTGGGGTTACTGCTGAGAGTCTGATAGTCTATATAGTTTACAATTTAAGTCTACATAGTTCACATTTGTGGCTATGATCCTTTCTGAGATACGTTTTGTACAAAATGTATCCAGTCTGTCTAGACTGTGATGAATTACATTGTATCATCTATTCAAAAGCCCATGTTTCTCACTGATGGCCTTGTTCCTTGTCAGAGGTCAGATGACAGTAGTGCCAAGCCAGCATGTCCTACTGGGTCCCTGCTACCTTCCTCTGACCCATCCGTCTGCCTTGCCCACAGGCCTCTGTTCTGTGCTGAGCTCTGGACCGGAGGAGTGTCTCCCAGGTCCTCTCCCCTGCGGTGTGCCCTTCTGTGCCTTTCCATTCTCTAGATGAACTTCTGACTCAGCCTGCCAGTGTCTGCGAAAGAGCTCGCTGAGGCTGTGGTGGCTGCAGCAACTGCACAGTCCACACAGAACAGCAGTAGCACAGTTTGAGTCTTTTCGCTAGACCAGGGGACAGTTTTCCCTTTAGTTGGGCATTTTTCGATCTTTCACTGGGTTTTATAGTTCTCAGCATGCAGACTGCAGATCCTATGTAGGCTTTGGTAGCTTTGTATTTAGGCATTTCATTTTAGGGGGTTGTATTGTATTGTGGGAAATATTAAACAAAAATAGAACCATCACATTCCCATGCTTGTGCCTCTGGCCCCAGTGGCCTGGCTGGCCATGCACTGGCAGGCAAAGGCTGACCCGTTTTTATCTCGTGGAGATTCTGACTCTGAACTCCACAATCTCTCCACTCAGCTCACTAGGTTCCCACTGGCGAGTCGCTACCACGTCATCCCCATGCTTTAAACCCCCCACAGCCTTTGTGGAGCACCTCAGGCAAACCCACGCTTGCCTGCTCTACCTTTCTCTCTTGACCCCAGACAAGCCACCGTGTGAAGGAAGATGCAACACACACTTAGTTCAGAAGCAATGATAACTCAATCACTGGGTGCAGCAACTAAAACCTAATCTTGTAAGCCTTATTAAAATCTGATTTCTCTGGTGGTGAATCCTTGCAGGTCCACCACGATACTAGGAAACTCTAGCAGCTACATCTTACCCCTCTGCTGTCCTGGTTCCAAAGAGAACTAACTCTCCTCTTTCCGCTGTCCTTCTGTCCAACCAGGAAGTCCTGCCTACTCGCCCAGTGATTGGCTCCTTTATTCATTAGGGGATTGGTTCACAAGAACAGCACCAGGCTTTTTACTTTTTTTCTTTTTCTTTTTACTTCAAACTCCAATGGTTTATTGCTGATAAGCAGAAGGCATTGAACTTTTATATGTGAACCATGTGTCTTGCAATCTTGCTGTATTTATTTATTCCTGGAGACAGACTCATTCATTCATTCACTCATGAATTCAGTTGCTCATTTTATTTGTAAGTTGATTTTCAAATGTGGATTTTATATCTGGAATAAATCTCACTTGGCATATCTAATGAAGTTTCGATTTGCTAATTTTCTGGTGAGTTTTGCACCTCTATTCTTGGCCTACACCTTTCTTATGATGTCTTTACATGGCTTTGGTATTAGAACAGCTGTAGTCTTATAAGGTGAGTTAGAGAGAACCTGTGTCTTTTTTGTGTGAAAGATTATAGAGACAGTAATTATCCCATACAGAGTTGTTAGGACTCCCTGACGAGGGTGGGCCTAGCTCTGCTCTCTTCTGAAGGAATCAATGATTTTTCCAGTAGTAAAAATAGACTTTGCCTTTCTGGGACAAGAACTTGGAGAAACACTTTGAAGAAAGAAGGACTTGTTTTGGCTCACGGTTCTAAGGTTTCAGTCCATAGTTGACTCCTTTGCTCTGTGTGTGTGTGTGTGTTTGTGTGATGTGTGTATGTTGTGTGTGTGGTATGTATGTGATGTGTGTGTGATACATATGTATAGTGTGTGTATGTGTGTGTGATGTGTGTGTATATGTGTGTGGTGTGTTACTGGTGATAAATGCCTATCCTGACACAGGTGCTCTACCACTGATGTCTATGCTTAACCATATTCAAATTTTAAACCTATCAATAGATTAATCTACTCCCTTCCCTCTCCTGTCCTCCCTTGCTTTCTCTTTCCCTCCCCTTCCTTTCCCTCTTCTTCCCTTCCCCTCCCTTCCCTCCCCTCGCAATCTAGTTGTCTCTAGAAGACTTGATTTACCAAACTTATCATCAAGACAAACTCACACTGCCCATTTAGTTTCTATGCTCTTCCTTGTGGAGTTTTATTGTACCATTTCCTCTTAAAATTTTAAATCTGTAGGTACAGAGTTGCTGGCTGGCTGTATTTTATTAGTGCTCTCGTGTCTGGACAGGCATGGCTCCCGGCTTTCATTCTGATGTTTGTCTCAGCCTGGCTGGAGTTCTCTCACTTTTATAGACCCTTTCAAAGAGCAAGCTTTGGATTTCATTGATTTTTTTCCCCTGATGCTTCCCCCACCCCCTTTAAGCTCAGTGATTTCTGCTCTAATTTTTTTTTCTTTTTATCTTCCAGCTTGCTATCATCTTAAATTGTTCTCTCTCTAGCTTCCTGAGATGGTGTTCTGGGCTACTTACTTTGGGACTTTCCTCTTATCTAATGCATGTCTTAATGCTGTAAGTGGCTGTCAAGCCCGGTGGCCACGGCAAGCCAGCACTTCTGAGTTGGGCATTCATCTACTTCTCTTGAGAGTTTGCCTTTGACATGCGCTGTTTAGTCTTCGGATGTTTCAGGGTATTTCCGGCTCTCTCTGGCTGAGTTCTAGGTTCACCACATGGTGATAAGAACATGTGTGATGTGTATCTGTTCCCTGGCGTGCTTTGTAGCCCTGTGAGTGGCCCACGCTGGTGAATGTGCCACATGAACTTGAGGGGAGTATGTTCTCTGCCTCTCTGGGAAGTGTATTCTGGAAAGATCCATGGGTCAAGCTGACAGACAATGCTCCTTATGCCAACGGATGATGTCTCTTACTGGAGCAGTGGCTCATTGCTTCTCAATAAACTCTGTCAGCATTTGCTTACAAACTCTGAGCTTGTTTAGAAAGACAAGGATGGGTTGGCTAAGGCGCAGACTGGAGACGGGCTAATGAGTGAGCACAGAGGGACCCCAGGGCTGTGTGGTTCCCTAGGGAACCTGACCAGTTCAGCGAGGCTGCATAGTCAGAAAGCCTAGGAATCTGCCAGTGGAATCTATTCATTCTCTCCAGGTCCCTGTTCCCCACATCATGGGGCCATATTCTTGCCTCCCTTAGATGCTTGGTCTAGCCTTGGGTCATGCCTTTTGAGGACGGTGTATGCAATGGCAAAAACTGGGGTAGACTGGCTTTCTCCTTATGCACAGAGCAGCCTGGGTATTGCTGTGGTCCATGTGGCCCACAGGCTACTGTCCTCACCGTGTCTGCAGGCTAAAGCAATGCAACCCAAGCCGGAGACAAGTTTCTGTCCATGCTCACAGGCCAGATCTTGAGACTGCTGAGGCCACGCAGCAACCTGGCACCTCCTGAGTAGGATGGGAACTGGGTCCTAGAATGGGCTACTTGAGAGCATTAGCCCCAAAATCTGTGTCATGGCCAGGGCTGGGCAGGGCAAAGTGAAGAAACTGTGGTCAGGTATCAGGTGCCTGCTTCCCTCCATGTGGCAGAGAGGTACTGGGCAAACCCATCCTCCGAGATCCCTTGGGAGACTGTGGCTTTAGGGCATGCCACCGGTATGTTCTGAATGAATTATGAAACATTAGGTAAGACACTGCAAGTAGAGACGAGCTCAGGTACCACTGTGTGAAACAGTTGAAACAGCCTGGAGAGAAGATCTTCTTACAAGTCAGGAAACAAAGAACCCATTGTCCAACAATGGCTGACAGGATGCAGCCTGTTAGGTGAGGGCCAAGGGAGAGCATCCGTGAGGGAGGCGGCCATCGTGCCATAGGCTCTGTGTCTCGGTGCTCCTCTTGCCAGGCACAATTCTACAGAAAGAGAGCCTGGATGTGTTGCTGTCCCAGGATGCCTAGACATGACTGCTGAAGTGGCCGTGCACACAGGAAGCTGTGAAGCAACAGAGAAGACATAGCTAAGGTGGAGACTTGAATGTCAAACTGAAATCAAGAGTGACTTGAAGGTCCTTGGTTTACAGTGACCCACTAAATTTTCGACTTCCATGAGGAAGAGGGAAAGTTTTGGGGCAGGAATAGACTTTTCTCCACTAGAGCCATGGCTGAAAGGGAAGATTCTCCTAGGGGGCAAAGCTCACAGCTGAGAGAGCAGGCCCTGGGTACCACCACGGGAGCAGTGGCGAGTCGGTGGTGAGTCCTCATTCTTGCTATCTTGGGCACTCTCGTCTCTTTTGGATGATGAAAGTCTCACTGCCAAGTACCAGGAAGCCAGTGTGGATGGTGATGAAAAATTACCACCTGATCACAGTCTGCAGGACAGAGTTTGGGGGCAGCCGGAGGTATCACCTGTGGGCCACAGGGTTGTGTGACCAGGTGACTGCTTGACACTTGTCCCCTTACTGTTTTCAAGACGGAGGGAGTTTATCCATCGACCATGTCCCTGTCCCTCTGAGGTTCCAGGGCCTTTCAGCTTTCCCGTCTCTGGAACTTGGTACCAATTGTCATCAGAACTTGGAGTTTTAGTTGGATATGGGGGCTCATGCTCCCTACTTGGGAGGCTGAGGCAGGAGGATAGAAAGGATTGTGAGAAGCCAACCTGGAATACATAGCAAGACTGTCTCATAAAATGAATGACAAGGAAACAGAATCTGGACTCTGAGCTGGGTGCCGTGCTGGGGAGAAGGATGGATGTAGAAGTGTCGAGCCCCGTGACCAAGCACACACTCTAAGGGGGTCCCATGCCTCTGCCTGTGGGTTGTTAGCAGATCTCTCCCTTATTGTAATTGCTCACATTTGGATGTAGCCGCTGGGAGAGACCCTTTGCAAGCTGGCCCGGAGTCTGGCCTGGGTGGAGGTGGTCAGGGCCGGACAGATCAGCACCGTGGCAGCTCCAGCACCTTGGGCAGCCACTCTTACACTTAACCTCCTTTTACCTCAGTGAGTTGCTCAAAGCTTCCAGTTGGAGGGATTTCACCCCGATCTTGAATATGCATGTTTTAAAGTACTTTACAAAATGGAGGCTCTCTCGAATGTTATTCCAATCCTCCAGCTATCAAGGAAATTGGGGTGTTGTATAGATTAAGGAAAAATTACTTGAGGAGATGTCGGTAGAAGCTCAAATGCTTATCTGTACAAATAAATTCAGTGCAATCCACAATTAAGCAGCATTTGACATTTAAAAAATATTTGATCCATGTTTTGGCTTCCAGAACTGCTTCAGGGAGCGGCGATGTGCAAATTACATTCAAATCAGGGTTAAATATAGTTCTCTGAGAAAGATTGTATGATTTCAATTGCCTAATTATTTGGGGGAAAATCTGTTCTTCAATAATTAGGAGATGAGAATGCTGGGCTTACTGATGCAGAGCTGGGTGTGTCCTCCATGGCGCCCAAAGGCGCCGTGCAGGGTGAGGAGGTGGAAGCTCTCAGAGGTGATCCTGGGCACAGGAAAGAGGACCCACTCTGGCCCTAGCCAGCTTGTCTAGGTCTGTGACAGGCAGAACACCACGCACTGGGGTGGACCGGGATGGGAGCGGCAGCTTAGGTGCTGAGCCAGAGGGGCTGGCAGCCACGCTGAGCTACAACCAGAGCCAGCTCTGCCTGGCAGGGCTCACTGGCATATGTGAGCACCCAGGCTATGGCCAGACACGGTGGGGCGGGGGATCTGGCAGTGTTGACAGCCCACAATCGGTTAATTAGGTGATATTTCTTAAAAGTCATGTAAAGGAGGGGCACACATGGCTGTCTGCCTTCAGGAAGAAGTCCAAACCAAAGCAGCCCCTCCCGTCCAGAGCAAGAAGACAGGGCCGGCAGGCCCAGGGCAGGCAGCACCGGCTCCTTCACATAAGCTGGAAGTAGGCCTGCAACCTCAGGCCGTGTAGGTGGTCTGTGACCTGTTGCCTCATCTGTGAAATGGGCAGAATTACACATTATACCAATTGACATGGAAGACCAGTGTCGACATAGACCGTGGGCTGTTAGAGCCGGGATCTAAAGCCAATAGCTCGTCACCGCTGTGTGACCTTGGGTAGGTGACTCAATCTCCCTGAGCCTTATTCCTATACCTGGAAAATGGGATGGTAACAGCAGCTACCTTCCAGACGGTTTCAGGATTAATTGCATCCTATTAGTGGGATGCTGTTTATGTATGGAGGTGTGAGCTTCGGTGGTGTCTGGCGTGCGGCAGGTGCTCGGCGCTGATGTCTCACAAATATTTACTGTGCACCTGTGACGCTCAGGCTTCAGTCCAGGTGCTGGAGTCCCCAGAAAACAAATGAGGTAGGAGGGTCCTGCTCAGCACGGAACGAGACGGCAGGCAGAGCTGGCTGCGACTTAAAGCCAGTATAGGTAAGAGGCAGAGAAGGCCCAGGGGTGGGGGAGTGGGGTGAAGACTGGCTGCGGTGTGAATACAGCACCAATCTAGAGTGGAGCCTTTGTCCTGCTCCAAAACTTGAGTTGGTGGGCAGAGGTGGCCCTCTGGGGTAGGGACCACAGAGGGACGGCACAATACTATTCCCAGGGACAGGAAGCTCTGAGGGTCCTAAAGCACCTGGCGTCCCACAGATGTGGCTGGACCAGAGCAGGATGCTGGGTAAGGGGTCAGCTGAGGGCTCGGATGGTGAGGGAGGGTCTGCATAGAGGCCTGCCTGTGATGCTTGGCTGCCTGACTCTGTGCCCTGCGGAGGCTCTGAATCTCAGCGCACAAATGAATGGGCATTGCATACAGGTAGCAAGCTGGCCAGAGCCAGCAGCAAGGTGGCCCTGGCAGGGTCTGAGTCCTCCAGGTCCAGTTGGTCCTTATGTCTGCAAACCTCTGGAGTGGCTCAAGGTGGCAAGCTAAAGTTGCATATTATTCCTGGGCATTGCTGGGTCTTGACCTTCCCTAGGCCTCAGGATGAGGTCTACAGAGGGAGGGACTCTAACACCTCAAGAGCTGGCAGAACTGGCCACTCCTACTTGCCTCTTTTTCCATGTCTGCAGGTGGCCAGATCTGCACTCAAGACATGCCTTCCTGCAGCACCTGAGCGACATGGTCTTTGGGCCCTCTTCTGGAGCCGGTGTGGATCCAGTGTCTATAACGGGACAGTCTGCCACAGCCGTAGCTTGAGATGTAGTGAAAAGGATGTTATAGGGCAGGAAGTCATTACCTGTGGCCCTATTACCCCAGGGCAGGAACATTATAGGAGAGGCGTGCTGACCTGTCAGGCTCAGCAAGGGGTTTCGTTACACATGCAGGGGACTGGCTCCCTAGGCTGTCCCACTCAGTCAGGGTCCTGAGTCTCTGAACCTCTATATCTGACTCCATGTGTGGGGCAGCAGGCAGCACTTGTGCCAGGCTCTGGGATTGTAGGAAAGGGATCTGGAGGTAACCTTGGCCTTGGGCCCTGCCCAGCTTCCTAGTGTTCACAGAGGAGAGGGGAGGCGTGCCAGCTGGCCCGTGCTGAATCCCTGTCTCTGCACACTGAATGGACCTGGTCTTATAAAACCTGTGGAGGTAATTGAATCTGGGCAGAGTCCTTGACGAAGCCATTAAATGCGGGAGCCGAAGAACCTTAAGTTTATGGGCGCTTGTCCTCTAGGCCTCTCAGGAGGGGCCGGGCCTGGGTTTCTATAGGCCTCTTGGGGGCAGGCTGGGTACAGTGCCTCCCACCCTGACCAGTCTCAGGGTCTGGCCTCCCTGAAGGTGGTCCATGGCTTGTTTCAGCTCCTGGCTCGGGTGCCTGGCCCTTCTACTGTGGAGCAGAGTCCGCACCAATTCTGCTCTGGACTGGTGAGGGGAGGAGACAGCGAATACTGTTTTTCCAGGGCACTGTGATCCAGGGAGGTGGGGGCCGGGAAGATGGTCAAGGCCTCTGGAGCGGTTAACTCTGAGGGAGGAGAGACGGTCAGAGCTGTAGAGGGCACATCAGACAAGAGCATCTCCTGCAGGAACAGAAGGCTTGAGAGTGGTCCCTAGGGTGGCTTGGCATACCTGTGGCTGTGCCCGAGGAGGAATGACCTCAGGAAGGGCTGTCCCCACCTTCCAGGTAACTGGAGGATGGGTCACTCAGCATCCATCCTGTGCCCTTGTGACGGTGACGTTGCCCAGCCTTCCTTCAGAGCCAGCCGGCGAGGGCATGGCCACTCAGCACACCTGGTGTGGAGGGAGGGGGACAACTGGTGAATTATTTAGAATTGCCAAAGGTGTCGAGTTAGCAGCTAATTAAAGAAAGCTATCCTCTGTGCAACACTATAAAAGAATCATAAACTTCCAATCTCATTTGTTCCACTCAGCTGCCCTGGGTGCAGAATGCCCCATAAAAGACCGGGACGTGCCCACGGTCTGCAGTTTGCTTTTGAGTGGCCGCTCTGCCCGGGGGAGGGAGTTTCATAGAACAGGACGGAGGGAAAACTTCGGGCCCAGCGAGAGAGCCAGGAGATGACCAGGCCAGGGTAGATGGAGGATGTTACTTGTCGGGATCATATGTTCCAGGAGACCAATGACACTGGGCAGTGGTGGGGCACTCAAGGACTTTAGAGTGAGCATCAGACTTCTGGTGGAAGGCTGGGGTGCCAACTGGCCTACAGATGCTGGATCCACAGGGATGCCTTGTTCCTTAGGCTATGTCAGAGCCTCTCTGCTGCATTGTCTTGGGTGTTAAAGAAGCACATGGCGGGTGGGGGTGGTGGGGTGGCGGGGGTGGCGGGGGTGTCTCCCCCCTAAAATGAGAGAGGCTATGAAAGTTGGTGGCTCTAGGGCCCCAGGGTCCCATGATGCTCTGCTGCAGGTGCAGAGGCTGAGCTGAGAGCAGCACCTGACCCCACCCAGGGTCCTGGCGGGTCAGGACTTGGCCGTTTTAAATACCAGCCATGCCTCAGCCCGGAACAGAGTGAAGGCATGAGACCTTGGGAACGGAGGGGTCGGACCAGGAGAGGAGTGCGTTATTCTGCCCCTGATGCAGTGCTGATCTAAAGGAGCAACTGTATAGGCCCAGGTGGGCTGTGGGATTCATCTGGTTCCTACAGGTGGGGCAGTACATGCCTTCTGGCCCTGTCGGCTGGGGACTCACAGATGATCCCCATCTGTCTGTCTGTCTGTCTGTCTCTCTCTCTCTCTCTGTGTGTGTGTGTTGTGTGTGTGTGTGTGTATGGGATGAGTAGCTATGTGTGACACAGTGCATATGTGGGAAACAGAGGACAACTTTGTGGAATGGATTCTCTCCTCTCACCTTCCTGTGGCTTCTGTGGCTTGGACTCATGTCAGGCTTGCTTAGCAAAGTTCCTTTACCTGTTGACACATCCCAGCAGCCAGCAGCGGCGGCCCTTTTGACCTGCAGTTGCAGAGGTGGGTAAGTGGCTCCCTAACGTGCCCCCGGCACAGTGCAGTTACAGAGCGCCTGGCTCTGGGAACATTCAGTCTTCAGCTCTGAAGGGCTTCAGCTCTCAAGTACAGAGGGAGTGCCGATGCCCAGAGGTGAAGCGGCGGGCAGGACGTTTATCCTGAGGAACAGGACCTGGGTCTGAAGTCTGCCACTCTGCACCAGGAAGTGAGAGCTGTCCCCACCCCCTGACCACTGGCACTCATTCAAAGCCATCAAGACTTAAGTCACTGTGCAGGAGACTGGAGCGGGCAGCCCCTTAATGAGGCCCCTTCTGGGAAACCTGGTGGCCGCCTTGGAGAGTCTGGCCACCTTGGGTCAGTGACGCCCAGCGTTGACCCTTATCTCAGCTGAGTACATGGAGTCTGCTGTACTCACACGGGGGTGGGGCTGTGGTGTCTGACCCTTATATGTTCTGAGGGAGGAGTGTAACTCGGCAAGCGCTCCCCACCATGACCATGGTAGAAGCCCCCATTAAATGGAGTCGCTTGTGGTGATCAAGATGTAAATTGTGTGTTGTGTCCAAAGCACTAAGTTTCAGCATCAGTGAATCACCTGTTTTGTGTGAAAAAAACTCCTCCTGGAGAGATGTAATGCACATGTCTGGATACCCCAGATCCGGAACCCACAAAAACCAAAGAACAGATACTGCCAGTGTCCAACCCAGTGAACCAATGAGTTTTATTGGGGTTAATTACAGGAATATGGGTGAGGGGTCACTTACAGGAGCAGAAATGACTCAAAGACAGCTGTGTCACCAAAGCTCACTCCAGCATGGGTGCAGGTCACAAGGCTGGAATCCTGGAGCCCACTGCGCAGCCTGCAGCTCAGCAGCTTGGAGAGTGTCCTTTCCAGATGCCTCAGCTGCTCTAAGCCTCTTCCGGGCCAACGGTCTGGTCTCAAGTTTCTTCTTTGAACTTGGCTCCATTGGGGTGATAGGGGGAGTCACAGCTTTTATTGCTTACTCTGTCAGGACGGGGCCTAGTGAGTCTGCTCAGTTTCAGGAACTTCCTCAAGGTAATTTGAGTTGTTTACCTTCACGTCTGAGGCGCTTCCTGCAGGATGGAATGTTCCAATCTGGAAGGAAGCTTTTACACAACCTGGATGACTGGAAGTCTGAATGGGGACGATGCAGGGTGCACTTTGATCTAGAAGCCAAAGCAGGACCAGGAGCTGTAGCCAGAGACCTGGTGCTTACATAGACTCCACAGTCCAGACGCAAGAGAGATCGCCCATGTAAATAAGTGTGTCAGTTAATGGAGAGCAGGCTGAGGTGGGAACAAGAGATGGGCACCCGGGTAAGAGTGGGCATGGCGGGCAATGTGTTGACATCAGACTCCAGTCTCTGTCCTGCGGTGACCTGCACGTGGTTGGGATACTTCCACCAGACAATGGTGTCTCTTTGCTTCCAGAGGAAAGATATTGATTGATTCTACACTCTCCATTTGTTTGAGATATGCACATTACTTGTGAAACCACAAAAGAGCCACATTTAGGAAACAGTTCCTCTGGTGGGTCCCTGGCAACAGTGTCCACTTGGTGGGGAGTGAGATACGTTGGAGTCGGAGTGGACTCAGCAGCTTAGAAAGGATGGGAGGAGGATTGTGGACAGAGTGCTAAAGGCTTGACGCTGGGGGTGAGGGGACACCAGGATTAGGGTGCTAGATGTGGAGTCTGAAGATGGATGACTTCTCCATCTTAAAATTAAAAACATTTTAAATTTAATTAAATTAAAATTAAGAACATTTTAAAATTTAAAAAAATCTCTCTGTGTCTGTCTGTCTGTCTCTCTCTCTCTCTGTGTGTGTGTGTGTGCGTGCGTGTGTGTAAGAGTGTGCCTGTGTGTGTCTGTCTGTACCACATGGTGTTTATGGAGGTCAGAGGCAGCTTGTGGGAGATATGAGTCCTAACTCAGGTTGTCAGGATGTGCCTCTGAGGTACCTCACCAGCCGCAGAGATCATCTCTTCAATATGTGACCTCATGGTGGCCTTAGGCTGGCCTGGGATCCTGCTCACCAGGGAAATTCAGCTCCTCTTGTGGAGCTGTGGCTTTGAAGCTCCTCTTGTGCCTGTGGATTTGGAATCACAGCTGCGGTTGCTTCTGGAAGCTTCTCTGTTGGAACTGGCCTTGGTCAAACCTGCCTGGAATGCAAGTCTGAGCCTGTCTCACCTCACTGGGCCAGAAGCTGTCCCCTCAACTAGACAGTAGTGCTGTGGTTCTGGGTCCAGGCAACCAGGATTTCTGAGGTCTTCTTCTCTCCTCAGCATCCACTGGCAAAGCTATTGCTAAAATCTCTGTGAGAAGACAGTCTGCCTACCATAGACCTCAAACCAGGGGCCTGCCACCAGTTGCCCTAGCCCCAACACTCTACGAAAGCTTTTGACAATATACAGAGATTGTGGGGGTTTCCTAGCTCAGGATTTTTCTTTTGTGTATCATAAAATCCTACCAGGCCACCTGTGTACAACCATAGTCCCTGCTGGGAAGTTCTTTGGTCAGGGAGGCAGCATCGTCTCCCTACAATGTAGATGCATTATGGGTTAGCTCCAGATATCAGGGTCTGGTTTTTCGGTGTTAGGACGCTGGCAACCTTGGCTAGTAGCAGCTGCCCTTGATGATCCTTGGACTGGCTGTTTCCAGTCAGCATTGCAGTGCACAGTGTGAGCATGTGGATTGCTTTGCTCATCTGTTTAAGTCATGCACAAACACTGACTGAATTGGTGAATCCTTCTGTGTTCACCACATGAGCTCTTAAGTAGCCTTGCCTGCGGCTGGTCTTGCTAATGGCTTCACTTCCTCCACACCTCATCCTAGAACATCCTCGCAGTCCCAGCTCGGGGCGAGGTGATGACCCAGAGCTTCGGTGTTTGTCATCAGTATTTGAGGAACTGGCCAGTGGTGGGGCTCCACTGTCATTAACAATGAACCTGCACGTTGGATTGGGCCTCGGTTCTCTGACCAGGTGTGAGGGACACATTTCCGCAGTCCTGTCAGACAGGACCCCCTCTCCCTGGATGTGACCCCCTAGGAAGCCACAGGGAAATTCTGGAGCCCAGATCATGTCCGGGGGAGCAGAGGCAGGGCAGAAGGGCAGGCAGGGTGGTGAGCTTTGGAAGGTGGGAGATAAGTACAGCGAAGGGGGAGGGGTCAGCCTCAGAAGGGCAGAGCTGGGAAACCTGGCCCTTCCCCCCCCCCCATGGGGATTCCAGAGAGGCAGGATGGAGTGGTTGTTGCATGCACCTGAGCACCGATGCTGGCTTAAGTCTAGTTTCTTGTGTCCTAATGGCTCCCAGGCTAAGAATGGTGTCACGGTCAGGTCCAGCGGCTGGAGTGCTGGTTATTTAGAAACTGCTCAGCAAAGCTGCTGTTTAGAGACCTTGGCTGCTGGTTCTCAGGCAGGGGTGTCCACAATTCAGTTGAAGTCTAGGAATGCAGGCTGTCAGAGGCCTGAGAAGACCTGGCCTTGACCTGCTTGTCTGGCTTCCAGTCCTCTTCCCACCCGGCAAGGCCCGACGCTGAGAAAGCCACTTCCTCTCCAAGTGGGCGGTGCCTGGCCATGAGGTCCCGCATGGAAAGGGTGAGGGCCCCCCTGCATCTGAGCTTAGGGGCGCTGTGAGAAGAACTGGTGTGTGTGCCTCAGCCTTGCCTTCTGCCCTCAGCAAGCACAGGACCTGGCCAGCTGCATGGCGGGACTCGGAGGGTGAGAGGACCTGGTCAGCGCAGGCCCCTCAGCTAAGCAATGGACTCGGGTAACACAGCACCAAGCCGAGGAGAACTGTTGGGACATTAGAGGAAACTGAGGCAGATAGAGATGGATGGATGGTGTCCACCCTGAATCATGGTGACCTCTCCCCGCTGGGAGGGAATAGGAAGGGAGGAAGGATCTGCACAAGGCTGAGGGGACATGGAGGGGGTCCCCCCATCTAATCACCTGTCACTTCTGAAGTTCTAGGGCCAGAAAGCACCAGGCTCAGTGTAAAAATGACCCAAGACATTAATGTATGAGAGCAGCCACAGGCAAGTGCCTCCCTACTGCCCCAGCTACAGGGCAAGGGGCACATCCCTCACCCTGTGCCCTGCTCTGGAGGCTGTGGCTGTGCGGGAGGCTGTAGCAGCTCAACTAGTAAATCTTAACCATTTACAGCAATGACAGCACAAATGCTGAGAAGAGACAGGCCAGGCTGTTGCAGCCCGCCTGATGAATTGGCAGGTCCAGGATCCCGCTCTCTTCGAGTGATTCTCTCAGTGGAAATGAGAACTAATGCTCAGAGTTAGGAGCTGGTTAGTAAGAAAGACGTCCATTGACTTCACGCATCCAGGTGGCCATTCTAACCACCCAGGCTTCCCACAGAGAGGGGCGATTCAGAGGCAGAGCATTCTGGGGTGGGG
Source organism: Apodemus sylvaticus (assembly GCF_947179515.1). Taxonomy (NCBI): domain Eukaryota; kingdom Metazoa; phylum Chordata; class Mammalia; order Rodentia; family Muridae; genus Apodemus; species Apodemus sylvaticus. The sequence goes on along the minus strand of NC_067477.1, from coordinate 10,415,523 downwards.
GGAGATGGGCTGTGGTGTGATGGTCAAAAGGGCATCATCTGCAGTGGTGGCCGTGGAAGTGGGGGACAGTGGCAGGCTGTGGGTGGCACAGCCTTTGCACTCTTCGCTGGCTTCTAAGGAGGCCCTGGATCCCCAGATGGGCCTGGGAGAAAGCAGAGTTGGTAAGCCCAGAGAGGGACTTGTCATTCTTGGCCCGTGCCCACCTGCCCATAGCCATTGAAAGGGAATGGGTGACAATGAATGGATTGGAACCCTTGCCCCCAAGTTTCAGACAGGATCTCAGGGCCTGCTGGTCCATGAGAGAAACTTTGGAGTGAGCTAAAAGCAGGAAAGTCTAGACTGAGTGGATGGTACAGGAGTTGCGGGAAACCTAGCTGACTCCTTGCTTCCCTTCTGCAGAGAACACCCCATAATGCCTTAGTGGCGCTGTCTGTATGGGCATAGGGGCGGGGCCCACGCACTCTTCCCACTTTGGATGTTCTTTCTTGGAGCTGAGACAGGACAGGAAAGGGTTAAAGCTGAGAGCCCCTTCCAGGACTGCGGTCAGAAAAAAAAAACCGATATTCTGCAGTTCGACGTCATGCTAATTCCATTTCCAGGGCATTTAATCTCATTTGCCCGATGACTAATCCCTGGCCTTGCGTGAATTAACATGTGGCCCCTTCTCCAAGGGAAACGGGACCCTTTCAACGGAGACATAGCGTCATCCTGCTCTACTGCCTGGCAGGCAGGACTCCTGGCTAGACAGTTGAGGGCAGTCCGGGGACAAATGCCTGACCCTTGGGCAAGCAAGAAGGACTCGGTATTTCTTCTGCCTTTAGCACTCTGCAGAAGCACAGCTTGCCTGTCTCCTTCACAGCCGAGGGTCTGGAGACAAAGGCTCTGGTACAGGATGCTTGAAGGCGGGAGCAGGTCACCCGTGGAGCAGTTCATAGATGCTATAGCAGGTGTCTCTGGGGCTGGCAAGCCTGTTCATCTGGGCCACCCGGCAGGGGCCTCAGGGTGGCATGGTGGCCAGTTAGAGAGGGTCACAGAGAAGCTGGAGGCAGTCACATGGGTGGGGCTACTGCTCTAGCTTAGGGCTTTCTCTGAACCTCTTCCTGGACTCTGAGGACCCCTGCCACACTCCTTCCGTTGGGTGACCACTGGATGGAGAACCCACCTGCTAGGTGGGGGAGCTGGGTTGGCCAGGGAGCTCAGCTGGTTTTGAGAACTAACCCTGGGATCCAGGAGACGCTGGGCTGCAGCTGTGCCTTGCAGATTCTCAGGAAAATTCTGTCCCCATGGGGTCCAGGCGGTGGGAACCCCAGGGGAATAAGGAGGTCCGTGGGTACAGGAAGGTAAGAACAGCGGGCGCCCTGCCCTCCAGCTTGTTACCACCTCAGAGTCGGGCTCAGCATGGCTCCTGGTCAGGTCAGGTGAGAGGGTCTATGGAGGCCTGAGCTGCATCTCACTGCATCCTCCATGTCCCTGTCCTGCTCTCCAGCCTGGCTCTTAGCGAGATAAGTCTTTCCTTCAAGCCTAAAACTTTAGAGGCCCAGAAGTCTGGGATGAGAGCAGATAGTATTTAAGCCTTAAGCTGGGGCTCTGGGGGTGGGGCGTGGCTAGAGCTGAGGCCTGGTGTCTCCTTCCTGCCCACCTCCCTCTGGGATATCCAAGTTTTTAAGAAATTTCTGATAGCTTCTTTAGCACTCCAGGCTGTGCCCAGCTGAATTTCCAGGGCTTCGAGGAGGGTCTGAATCTATGGGAGGTCAGCAGGTCTCTCAGGGCACTGTCTGCGAGGAAGGCCTGAATATCGGCTGCGGAGGGTCAGAGTGTAGGCCGTCAGGGCATGGGCTCCTGGGTTGCCTGGCAGGCTTGTGAGGCTATGCAGGAGTGTAGGTCACATGATCTTCATCCTTTAACCCTGGATGTGCATGTGTGGCCTGAGCCTATAGCTGTTGGCATACACAGGTTTTAATAAGGAGCCTATGTGCCCAGACCCCACAAACCGTCTTGAGAAGGAAGTCTCTGAAGAGACCTTTTGAGTTGGCAAATCCGGACTCAAAGGGCCCTCTTTGCTGCATTCATAACCTGGGCCTGGAAACCATCCTGTTCGGCCTTTGGCCTTTCTCAGACAGTGAGGCAGGATGTCTCCCGGATGTCACAGACCCACAGATGCACTCCTCAGGAAGGCCCCTTAGACCAGATGTGAAGCCGGAGGATCACAGTTGGATGTGCCCCCGGCACTGGGCACTGGGTGAGGTGGGTAGGTGACTTGCTCCTCCCCACCATTCAGGGATGTGGTGGCCACTAGTCACAGGTGCCAGAAGGCTCCTGGCTCGCACCCTGCTGTGGCCCTCCTTGGGCAGGTGTCCAGAAGAGGGCCTGTGGGCCTTGTGGAGGGCATTGCCTAGCTATTGTGGTCTGCACAGCTCCAGTTAGGTCTGGACTCAAGGGAGGAGGGCAGGGCAGCCTCGTAGAGGCCTCTCGGGGAGCTGGCGCTCCTGTTACTAGATTATCTCATTTGCAAACAATCAATGTCTACAAGCAGAGATCTTGTCAGCCTTCCCCTTCCAGGACGCAAATGTAGCTTTTGTCTGCCTCTGCCCTTTGTTAAAACAACCGCAGTGCCAGGCAGATAAACAAGCCGATTAGATGTAAATGATGTCATCTCCCTCCTTCATTCGCATTAATGAGAAGCCCAGGCCCTGGCCAGGGCGCTGGCGGAAGCTACAAGCTACCGAATCCTATTAAAACGCAACCAAGAGGCAGTGCTGACCTTTGCTTTGAAAGGCTGACCCAGCACCCAAGAGCGGGTGGGACAGCTGGGACCAACAGCTCTGGCTTTGACAAGGGCTGCATTTAAATTGCGAATATTTACCATCTTCCCATAATGAGTGGCCCCTTGGTACTTCAAGGGAACATAGAGATTGACAGAGATGCGGACAGGGTCATCGTCCGGACAGGTCATCGTCCACCCCACGCCATGCTACTGTCTCTGGGCCTGAGGTGGCACCCAAGGCAAGGCCAGGAAGTGGAATGAGTTGAGAAGATGTTTAGGACAGCAGCAAAGACTCAGAGCCTGGAGCCCCTGGGATCTGCTGGGTCCTTGAGCCCTGACCTATGGGTAGCTTCTAGAAGTGGGTTCAGAGGGCTTCTGAGCTAGGTGTGGGCTGCCCTACTTGTTAAAGCAGTTTGTTGAGGACTACCACCTGTGTGGGGCATCTGCTCCGGGGAGGTCACGGTTGCTGCAGCTGATACCCTTGTCTGCCCTTTGGTGTAACAGGCACAGGTAAGCTTGTGTGGGGAGGACCCCAGGAAGTCTGTCTCACAGGAATGCTTGAACCCAGGATCTCTGTGGGATGCTGGACTGATGGATTCATGCAGTGCGAACCCAGCGGAGCCTCCTGATAGATACAGAGTCAGTGTGACCTGATGGACTGTTCGGAAACTGGCCCAATCTGCCACCCCTCCCCTAAGCATCAACCGGGGGGGGGGGGGGGAAAGCACGAACTCCAAAACCACGTGACTCAAACTCTGGTTCAGTTTCGTAGCCATGTGACCTCAGAAGCATCACCTCACTTCTCTGAGCGTCTGCCTGCTCCCAGGTCAGTGAGCGGGGGTCATGGGGACTGAAGAGCCAGGATGGTGTCTGGTGCGCACACAGCAGGGGCTTCCGTTACTGCGTTATTGCAGACGGATGGGCAGTTTCAATAATTCTGACATTTAAAGCACAGTCTGTACAGGGTTCGGGGACTCCAGATGCTCAGGCAGAAAACAGCGGCTATATGGCCGTGGAGGAAGGTGCTGATGTTGGCTCTCCAGAAGCATCGGGCACACCCGCACTGCCATCTTCTTGTCTTTCCCAATCCTGGAAGCCCTCCATTCAGGCCTTACCCCTCCAGTCAGTCAGGCTAAGTCTTTCACACTTGAATTGGGACAACAAAGTAACACAGCCCTTAACTCCGAGAGCACAGACCTACAGGCTGACAGGCTTGGAGGGGAAGGGAGTCAGCCTAGGTACCGAGCACTGAGCACTCCTGGGGACCGAGCACCGAGCACTGTGGACCGTTTGGGCTGCTCAGAAGGAGGCTACTTTTTCCTGTGGGGGCACCGGCTTACTCTTATCTTTAGCAACCTCTTCTAACCTCTCTCCTCTCTCTCTCTCTCTCTCTCTCTCTCTCTCTCTCTCTCTCTCTCTCTCTCTGCCCCCTTCCCACTTGCCATAGAGGCCAGCAGCTCTTCCTGACATTGAATCTCTCTGGAGGTAAGAAGTCCCCTCACTCTTCCTTGGGACCTCACCAGGCATCCCATCTTTATGCTTCTCAAACCCTGAATTTGTGTCAAGCAGACCCCTCCCTAGGACAGATGCCTCCGGTCCCATCTACTGTCTCACCATCCACTCTATACCTGTCCTGTCCAGCGCTGCTCGCGGGAAGCCCTCTAGCAGAGTCCTCCAGACCCTGACACTCTACCATGCAGCCGCGACTCCTCCCACTGCAAGAGTGCATTGCCCACCAGCAGCGGTGCTTTGACTGTAGCTCCCCATCCCCCAGGTGGCAATGCTGGATCCCGCCAAGAACAGCTAGTCTAGGGTTTTCTGGAGAATCACCTAGAGAGAGAGAGAGAGAGAGAGAGAGAGAGAGAGAGAGAGAGTGACAGAGAGACAGAGACAGAGCATGTGTTCATGTGTTTGTATGTGTGTTTATGACAAGGACTTGTTTCTTGGGGCTACAGAGGCTAAGAGGTCCTATGACCTGCACCTGGCCCTGGCCAGCGGGAGGCTCAGGACTCTGGTAGGTCTGCTGAGGCCCAATCAAATGCCAAGGCAGTGGGGGGCACCATCATCCTAGTTCAGCAAGCAGAGGTCCCATTGTCCCTCCTTGACTCTTCTGTCTTTTTGCCTACAATAGAGGATGGGCGTGGGGGGAACTCTACTCTATAGATTTGAATGTATAGATTCCAATGTTTGCTTCATCTAGAAATGGCCTCACTGACATGCTGGAGTGACATTTGGTATTTGAGTGAATACCCTATACCCCAGTTCAGCTGACATAAAATTTCCCCCACAAGTCTCTGAGGCTCATAGCCTTGTGGGCCTCGTGGTTGGGTGGGAATGAGGGTACTCCCACCCTGAGAACTGGGTTTCAAGGTCACATGGACCCTGAAGCCAATGTCACCCCTACCTTTGCACCTGACCCTTCATGCCTCGTATGCTGAGAGGGTCCTCTTTCTGCTGTGCCAAGGGTGAAGAGCCCATGACTGAAGGCCTCAGTGGGTTTCCGTTGTAACGCCTCCCTTGTCTCCAGCGTAAACACACATGCAGGACCGACAGACTCAGGGCCTGGCCGTGCAGTGCAGCTGCCGGTTTGTGGGCATGTAACCGGGTAGGAAGCACCCAGCCTCTCTGTGCCCTCCTGGCTAAGCCGCTTGCTGGATGATTTCCCCCACTGTTCATCAGCAGCTCCTGGTGCCAGGACCTCAGGTGTCATGGCTCCTCCCACAGGGGCCTGCCGTACTTTCTATTGCTGTGGTAAACACCGTGACCAAAGCAACCTCAGAAGAGAAGGGTTTATTTCATCTTATCATCTTCAGGGACAATGCTGTCCCCCAAACCTCCTATCTCAGTCTTAGTTTTCTTGTCAAAGGCAGGTGCAGTTTCTGTCAACAGAAACCACCGGCCACTTCAGCCACTGAAGGTTTCTATATCCGGGTGGCGGTTCCCACAACTGGTCCACAGGCATAGTTTATATCTTGAGGTACAACATCTGGGTTCCTGGAAAGGGCAGGATTGCTTCTGCTGTGATTGACAGCCTCTGAGAGGGGCAGCATGGAGTCTAGGTCAAGACAGAGTTCCTGAGACAGAAACCTGAAACAGACGTGCCAAGGGTCTCGAGGGTGAGGGGACAGTGAGATGCTGTGTGAGGGTCTCCTAGAAGCTCCAGGAGTATAACTAACTTCAAGGGACCCAGAAGGGAAGGTCTCAGTTCAGAGCTATCCTAGTCGGAAGTCAAGGGGTTTTGGATGGGGACTTGAGTCTTTCTAGGACTCTTGTAACCTGGAGCAGCCCTCCACAGAGACACAGCATCATCACAGAGCCAACAGGAGCTAGCCCAGAAGATGGGAATGGCCCAGGAGAAGGTGGACACTGCATCCTTCCTCAGGAAGGTCATCTCTACTGCTAGGGAACCAACAGGATCACAGAAACCTGGCAAGTCCCATGTCATCCGCACATCCCCACTGCCAGCACCAGCCTGAGCAGCAGAGATGGTCTTCTGAGGTACTTCTGCAGGTCTCCTCTCCCTCGATGCCACCCTTTCTATCCTCAACGTACTCTCTCTGAAATGGGCTGTGATCAAGGTTCAGAGCATCAGGGCACAGTACCTAGCTGAGATCTGAATTTGGAATGGAACTGGGTCACGTGTCATGTATAGGATGGACCCTGTCTTTGAGAATATCAGGACATAGGATGCCAAGTGCTGTCATGTGTAGAAAGCGGTTAGTAAGTTCCGCTAAGGGAAGTCTAGCAGTGGAGGCTGGGACTCCCTCTTGTCATAAGGCGCTGAGCACCTGGGCAGAGCGGGGTGGCCCAGTTGCTCTCCCTTCCCTGGGCACCAGCTGAACTAAGTCCTGGCCTGGTGACCTCTTGTTTCCATGGCTTGTTGGCAGGGCCCTCTGCCTCCCTCGGCCACGCCCTGGGTATCAGGGACGGGTTTGTTTGCACAGCAGGGGTGGGAGGAATGCTGCAGAGATAAGCTGAAGTAGCTGCCAATCACGCTGGAGATGAGAAGTGACACACTCAAGGGCACAGAGGTGGGGTACTGCACTGGAGCCAGAAGAGGACTGACAGGGTAGCCGCCGAGGCGGGTGCCTCTCTTTGCCCCAAGGCCTCGTTTCTGGAACCACTGAGTGGCCCTGAAGGCTATGGTTAGGGCAAGATGGCGGGGTGTGAGGTTTGGGGTGTGGGGTTTGGGGTTGGGGGTCTGGGGTGCAGCAGGAGAAGTACATGTCAGCAAACAGTGCCTGCACTCGCTGAGTGTGCCTCGAGGCCCCATCTTGCTGCGTACCCACAGGGAGCAGCCACTGAGCAGCCCACAGTTGCCGAATCCTGGACAGGGATCATGTCCCAGGACATGTGGGTCAGCTGATGGCCTCCGTGGATACCTGTGTGGTGGTGACACAAATAGTCGGCACCCTGAGGGGGAGGCAGGATCTGTCACCACTAATTGGTAATTCCGTAAATTAGATATAAAGGCAGATGCTGAGAGCGCTGGGTGAACACTCAAATAATTGGACTGTTCCCGCCAGAGGACTGCTGCCTTCCCTCCGCCAGGCTCCTGCCCTTCCTTGCTTTATTGGTGCATGGCTGATTAAGCACAGGTTGGAGGACTGGAATCCCACAGAGTCGCAGGCTTCCTTGATGCCCACATGTCTGGAAGAGCCACCCCGACCCTCCTACCCAGCCACAGTCACCCATCTTGCTGAGCAGCTCTGCCTCCTGGGTCCTTGTTACCCTGGGTGTCACCCTGGGTGTCACGCTGACACACTACTGATGCCTGCCTCCATGAAGCTGCCTGCTTCCTGTGAGTATCATTTCCTTGCTGCGTTTGTGGGTATCGTAAATGAAGTACACTGTCTTTTCTACCAAAGGTTAAATGAGACAAAGAAAACTCCATCCTTAAAGATATTGGTAGGGGCTGTAGAGACATACTACCTTTGCAAAGCACCCAAGTTCAGTTTCTAGCATCCATATCAGGCAGCTCACAGAGGTCTGTAACTCCAGCTCCAGGTGGATCTGGTGCCTCTAGTCTCCATAGGCCTCTGAACTCATACACACACACACACACACACACACTCACACACTCATACACAGCACACATTTACTCACTCACTCACTCACTCACACATACACATTCAGCCACACAGCACACACAGGCACACACAGGCACACACATACACACACAGGAACACACACACACACATGCATACACATGCATACACATACATACACATACATATATACATACATATTCATACATACACAGATATATACACACATACTACCCACCTCTCTATACAAACATACATGCACATATATACATAACACAATATCCCACATATACATGCACACACACATACATATACCCCACATACATACATAGACATACACACACATACACACATGTACATACACATACACACTATCCACATGCACACATACATATGTACACACACATGTACACATACCTACATGCATGCACACACACACACACACACACACATAGACATAATTAAAAAATAAAAAATAAATCTTTAGTGAAACTGACAAAGAAGCCAACTGGCAAAAGTCTCTTCCTCTGTCAGCATTTTTCTATACATGCTAAGACTGCATCCTGTTCCTAGAGTGCACTTTGATTACCAACAGATCCACTTTTAGCCTTAAGAATGTTATCCAATCACATGAGAATGTGAGGCTATGCTGGCACTACTCAGAGGGAGGAGCAGGAACCCTCCCACCCCCTTTTAGGAATGAAGAAACCCAGTGGCACCCCTGCTTCGGCATACCACACCTTTCTTCCAAAGTGCAACTTTGGGCCTTGCCAAAATACTTTAAATTGTGCGGTCATTTTCTTGAGACCCCAGATACAATTTCTAACATAGTCCTGCCTGCTCCATGCTATTGAAGGGCCCCTCGCATGGACACCCTGTGTATCTATGTTGGTGGTTCCATCCTGCCCTGATTCTAACTCACGACGAGTAGAGGAACATCTTGGAAGTGACTTGTGGGGACATCAGCTTCCACAGTCCCAGTGTATGTGAGGCTCATCCTTCCTGGGCTCAGGCAGCCTCCCTGGGCAGGGTCATCTCAGCACAGCAGGGGCTGCCCAGGCCACACAGCACCTCAGCAGGCTGACTCTATCCCCCTTAGATTTCCCTATTTGTGTATGTATACATATGTATGTGTACGGGTACACAGGTGCCACAGTGTGTATGGAATGGTCAGAGACAATCTGTGAGACTCAGTTTCCCCCTTTGCTGTGTGGGTTCTGGCTTGGTGGCAAACCCCCCTTACCCACTGAGCCATCTCACTGGCCTGGATGGCTTTTCAGTCTATATTGAGATTACTATGTAGTTTTATTTTTTATCCTGTCAACACTGTAAATCAGTGTTCTATAGAAGTCCAGAGGCACCAACTGACTTGGGGTGGTGTACCCCTAAGCAGAGGCGACCTTGAACCTGAGATATGAAGGGGAAGCCTCTCTTAAGTAGTGACTATGATCACAAAGGCCCCAGGCAAGAAGTGCTCCCAAACACAGGTGACAGAGGGCAAGGGGGAATCCTGAACTGAAAGGAACCGGTCCACCCTACAGTTCAGCCCGTGCATGAAGAAAGGACGTCCCAGAGGATGATCAAATGTGGTACAAAACCAGACAACGGCCAACTAATGTTCCTCGGGGAACATGGGCGCAAAAGGCTTAACAAAACAGAAGAAACAGAAGTCAACAACGGGTAACCGTACACTACGATCAAACGGCTTTCTCCCAGGGCTCTCAGGCCCATCTGACAAGTGGGAGCCATTCCATCGCCATCCACTGTGCTAAAGACCAAGGGATAAAAATCACACAGTCCTTTAAGTCCACAAGGAAAAAAATCATTGGGCGAAATTCAGTAGTGAACGATGAACGACGGAGAGGAGCGTCCGCACTCACCCAGATGGCAAAGCCGGTGGAGACACTGTAGTTAGCGTTCCTGTTTGCCGATCTTCTCCGCTGTGGTGAAATACTTGACGAAGAGCAACTTAAATGTGGAGAGGGTTATTCAGCTCACATTTTTGGAGATAGGGTCTAACATAGCAGGAAAGCCATGGCCACAGGCGGCTCCCTGGCACAGGGAACAGGCGATGGCCGCTTATTCGTGCCTCCGTGGACCATGACATGGGCAATGGGCAACGCTGGCACTTTGTTGCTTTGTTTCTTTTCTCCTCTCTCTTTTTAGTCAGCTTCCCACACTCTGCTCAGTCTTCTTGTTTCTGTCAGTTCCTTGAATGCCATCACAGACATGCCTATAGGTGAGCCTCATTCAAGCCCTCGGGGTTTATTAACCCACTGAAATAGACCGTCAATATTGACTAATGCAAAGGGCACATAATTGACAGGGTATGTCACCACCAGGAAGAGGGGAGGCGCTCGCTTTCATCACCCTTACTCACAGTGTTGTAAACTCCAGCCAGTGCAGTGAGGGGGAAAGGAAATTAAAAGGGCCTGTTTGTCTGAGAGAAGAACCAGGATTATTCTTAGTTTCAGGAGACAGGGTTGTCTGTAAAACCCTGGGCACTGACACAGCAGCAGTCCGGCAAGCTTTTGGCATTCAAGACAAACATTCAAGCATCTGCTGTTCCTCTCCCAGTGAGGGAGACCCACCGGTGCTGAATGAAAGCGACAATACCACGCACCAACACTTTGTAGTGGAATCCTCCAGTGGGAAGCAACGGGACACACGGAGCTGTGCCGACCCCTTACAAAATGCTGAGAGAAATACAAGTGCTAAGGTCCGGTGTTCTCAGACTGGAGGACTTAGATACTGTTCTTCCTAAAGTGATCCTCAGCTCTAAACATTGTTTTTACAGGAAAAGAAAAAATCGCTAGGCGAGGTAATTATAAAGTTTCTGTGAAAAGACAGGGGTGGAGTAGCTGGGATGATTTTTAGACAAAACAATGAAGGAGCCATTGTCTGCCATTCCAGGTTAGTTCTTAGTTCCTTGGTCATTAGCTTGTGGTACTGACTGAGGATACGCACAGGGACACAGGACACAGGCACAGGCGGAGGATAACACGGAATGTTACTTTGAATGTGTAACACAACAGGCACAGATGTGACTATCTTTGTGACACAAAGTATCACAGAAAAAAAGTATCCCAGCGGAGGAGACAGGGCTCCTAACGTGGCACTGGAACAGTTGGTTGTGACACCCTCAGGCAAAGTTTTGGCCCCAGGCTCACATCTGGGCAAAAATTTGGTGAAAAAGAACCATTTACCCAAGTTTGTTATTAAAACAAAACACAAAACAAAACAAAAACCATTTCAGGGAAACAGGATAGAATCTTTGACCAATGGGGGTCCATGGGAAGGACTGAGACTCTGGAGTTAAACCTTTAAAGGTTTGCTTTGTAGAAGGCCCTGCTATAAAGGGATGAGAGGAATCTACAGAGAGGGGACGACATTCGGAACCACAGACCTTCAGAAATACACAGAGCACTCTGAGACACCAAACCAGACAAGCCATGGGGGTGGGTGGGGGTGGGCAATGTGTGAAGGCCCCTGAGAGGGGGGGAGGGGGGGAGGGAGAAGGGGAGGGGGAGGAGAAGGGAAGGGAAAGAGGAAGAGGAGGGAGAGGGAGAGGGAGAGGGAGAGGGAGGAGAAGGGGAGGGAGAGGGAGGAGAAGGGGAGGGGGAGGAGAAGGGGATAGGAAGAGGGAGAGGGAGACAGAGAGAGAGAGAGAAAGAGAGAGAGAGAGAGAGAGAGAGAGAGAGAGAGAGAGAGAGAGAGAGAGCGCAGATGCAGAGAGGCAGGGGTGTTTCCCAGAACTAGCCATTAGGGAAATGTAAGTCGTTGCCCCATCAGATAGCTCATGTAAAGAAGTGTCTATACCTCATACTCGAAAAGATGCAAAGGACGGGGTTTATGGAGGTGTAAGTGGTCCAGCCTCTCTGGAAAACAGCATGGTACGGCACAATTATCACAGGCACAGCAAGTCCATTTCTGGTCACATATCCAGGTAGACTCAGAAGCCCCCGTGTTCACACATGTTCAGGAACATGGTCTGCTCCCGTGACAGCAAACTAGTCAGGCTAGATGTCTCTCATGGGTAACAGCCATGTATATGCCAGTGCATCCATGCTGCTTACAGCAAGACTGTCCCCTGCTTACAGTGGCCTATGTCACTGCATCTGATGTCGAGATGTTGCTTTGACCTCTCCCCACAGTTTGTAAGGTCAGGGTGTTCAGTGCATTTTTGATGCAGGCTTGTGTGCGATGAGGAGCAAGGCTCTCAGCAAACAAGGAGCGAGCTCCCACACCCAAACCACCGGACAGCCAGCCAGGCAATGTAGTGGAGTGCAGGGCCAATCCTCAGAGTCCGGCGTTGCACCTCTGTGTTTCTGAAACTGACTGTACAGGATGGAGAGAGATTGGTGGCTGCAACTGCTGGTTGTGGGTTTAAAGAGGGGAAGGTGGGTGGGGCTAGAGAGGCGTTCCCTGAGAGATCTGGGCAGAGGGCACAGGGATCTCAATATTATTCTTCTGACTTCCTAGGAATCTCAATCATCATATAATAACAAAAACAGCCAGCAAGGATACACACTGCTGTGTGCCATGACAGCGTGGCCCGTGACAGCGTGGCCCGTGACAGCGTGGCCCGAGACAGCGTGGCCCGTGACAGCATGGCCCGTGACAGCGTGGCCCGTGACAGCGTGGCCCGTGACAGCGTGGCCCGAGACAGCATGGCCCGTGACAGCGTGGCCCATGATAGCGTGGCCCGTGACAGCGTGGCCTGGCTTCTCTGCCCTGTTCTCCCTGCTTCCTTTCTTGGTCCCTCTGGGATACTGTGTTGGGTGGAGGGTCTGGAGAGAAAAAAAAAAAAGCAAGTAACTGGGACTCTGGTCTTGGAAGGAAGTGTGCTCATAGGTCAAGGCAGGGCTCCTTTGCAGAACACAGCCGAGGAAACCGGGTACTGGGAACCCTGAGGATAGGTGTGTCCCCCCAGGTCAGTCCTCTATTCCTATAGTGAGGTTCAGCCTTGACCTCATCCCTGACCTGCTCCTGCCCAGGTCAGGTTCTGTCCTAGATCTGTCCCCTCCAGCTCCTTGGACTGCAGCAGCTGTCCCGGGTTCAATCCTGCTGAGGTGCGTGGGGTGACCATGCAGCCCCCCAGTCCCAGACGAGATTTACCAGGCACAGTTGGACCATCCTGGGGAAGTCGTCTGCTGGGAAAAGAAGGGAGGAAGGAGAAGAGAGGGGGTCCTGCTGCCACTTGGTGAGTCTGCTGAGACCTGGAGACAGAGCCCCACACAGGCCTGGTCTCTTCCTCTGTGTCTGTGTTAGTGCAGAGGAGGTGAACTGGGGAGCCCCGCCCCCAGCACAAAGCGATCAAAAGCTTCCAGGTCATCCATGCCAGTCTTCAGGGTGTGTGGCCCCTGGATCTGAGGGCTCCTTGATGGCTACTATCACCATCTCCAGCATTGTCAGAATGGCTATGTGTGTGCGTGGTGGCAAAGCCAACACTTTCCTGACTGCCATCGGCTCAGACGTCTTCCTGGTTGGCGTTTTATTGCCCTGTAGCTAGGACAGGGTGTTCATGGGGTCACTTGGGCAAAGGGACCAAATGCACAGCCAGCATGGCCACGTTGTCCTGGTCACTCTGATTTCCTTAGAGGCTATCTACCCCAACTGGCCCGGCCACTGGGATCTGCCTGCCCTTCAATGGCTTGGTCACGCTACAGCGCCCGCCTGAGGGCTTTAATTGGAATGCCCTATCAAGGGCTTAAATTAAAAATCAAATACTCAGGGCACCAGTGCTTCTTAGATGACTAAAATTAAAACCTAATTGAATTTTCCTAGGGAAAAATATCTTGTGGAAATTTAATTACGGAAGCAAAAGACAAGGTTTTTAAAAATAGATATATATGGTTTTTAATTCATGGTTATTTGCAAAGCAAATTAAAAAAAATGTTCTCTCTGCCTCTGAGGAGGTTGGCTACAGACAAAGAGCTTAGGGGCGTCTCTGTGTCTGCTGAGCCGGTGGAGGGGCTCAGAGAGCTGGGCTGGCCCGTGGCCCCACACCCAAGGATGGGCCTCTCACTTGGGGCGGAGTGGCTGCCTCTGCCCTAGGCCGCAGTGCTGAGTCAGAAGCTTCACATGTGCTGTGTGGGTATGCATACATGTTTGCATATGTGCATTGATGTGTAAATATATATGCACAAGCGTTGATGCGGAGGTCAGAGGTCAACATTGGGCATCACTCTATTGTTTTGCAGCTTATGTTTGGAGACAAGGGCTCTCTGTCACTGTGCCTGCAGAGTTCTGATTCAGCCTGGCTGTTTGGCCAGTGAGTTCCAGCCCATCCTCCTGCCTCTACTTCCCTGGCACTGGGATTGCAGATATATGCTGTTGTATTAGGGTTTGTGTGGGTTCCCCATGGCTGTCCATCAGGCACTTTGCACACTGAGCCAGCGCCCCGACTCCTCACTTTAAATTAGCTGCAGGGTGGTGTCTTGTCTCCGGACTGTAAGCCCCGCCAAACAGGAACGGAATGAACCTGGATCCTTATGATGCAGAACCTGTCCCCTACCTCAAGTCTTATCCACCTGGGGGCAGGCCATATCTGCTGTCCTTTCTTCTGTGTGGGGAGAATGTTCTAGAAAGCTAAAATTCTACACTGGGTAGCAGCTTGTCATGGTTCTCACTGGGGAGTCCAGTCCTGGGCAGAACAGACCAGCTACCGTGTATCTTTGCCCACAGTGTGGCCATTTTGAAAATACAGGATGGCCTACTCAACCCTAATTTACCCTGAATATTAAGATGATTGAGGCTCAGGATTAAGGTTAGGGTTAGGTTATGGTTAGGGGCATGGCGGGGCTGAGACCACAGGGAGATTTCTGGGGAGCTCTGGGTAGGGCCTGGATGGCTTCTCTGGGCAGTGGTGGTTGGAACAGGACCAAGGAATAGCTCCCATACAGGGGAGAATTAGGATGTGCTTACATTGTGATCCAAAGAAGAGACCAGCCCTCTTAGAGCATCCATTCTCTTCTGCTTCTATGCCCAATGCCGCGTCCCGATGCCTCCTCAAGGGTGAGCCCTGTCTGCTGCCGCCCTGCTGTGCAGCTGGTCTTCAGGCCCCCTGGCCCCCTCTAGGCTTCCCGTCTCTGCTTCTATCAGGCCTGCTCCTTGCTCTGTGTGGAGCAGAAGGAAGAGGAGGGCAGAAGAGGGGAGGGGAGAGGTGGGCTAGCTTTGCAAACTCTTCTGTTCCAGTGAGGAGCAATGGAGTCTATTCAAGGGCCCACAGCAGCAGGCCAGAAAACCTTGCCCTGTCCTTGGGGACATCCAAGGACAACATGTTCTTTGTTCAGTGCTCATAGCCTATGGAGATGGTTTCAAGGTCAGAGGAGGCGCCAGGGCTCAGCAGTAGAGATGTCCAGGTAACTAGAGCTGATAGGTATGGGGGCGGGGAGCGATGGAGGGAATGTGCCTGTGGCACAGTGGCGAGCGAGGCCCTGTCCCTCCTCTCTCTGGGTGTTTTCTTTTGGCTGGAAATGCAGCTAATTCTGACAGGCACAGGGCCATGAGGCTGAATGGTGGGTCTGAGCCTCTTGTCTTCCTTCTGGGATAGGTGGGTGAATTCAAGCTGTCACTCCTGGGTCCTGTCCTAAGCTGGCGAGGCTGCAGAGAAAACAGTGTTGTTCTATCCTGGGGTGCATGAGGAAGCCCCCCCCCCAGACATGAAGCTGTTTGCATCTGATAAATAAAGGGACTTCATGGTCTATTTAAGGGACCTGGCTGACATGGTAGCGGGAAGAATCCTAGCTCTTTATGTTTCTTTCTCAACGGGACAAAGTGTGACAACAGGACAAGTGAAAACAGCTTGCTATGTCCCATGAGGAGTGATTTTAATCATAATGAAAAGTGAAGTGCTCCACAATTTCTGGGGGACTCTGGGATGCACCTGTGTCCCGTTATGTAAGTGTGGGGTCATGCAGCCCTGTGGGACATTGGGGATGGGGGGCAGTCAGGCTGGAGAGCACTCAGGCCTTGCTTTTGCATGCTGTGTGGCCCTGGGCAAGTTGCCACGCTGTCCTGTGCACCCCTGATGCCACACCTGCAAGGGGTTGTGGAAAGAGAGGAGCAGGGGCTATGCAGATTCCTGAGCCCAGACAGGTAATGCTAGCAAGGTACAATGTGGCTGAAGGCCCTCCAAAATTCTCACCACATTTAATTGCCAGTGGGTGGGGAACCTTCATGAAGTGACTAAGAGCATCCTTATAAACAGAGACATGCTGGTATCTGGTGTTCTGTGAGGGCTCCTGATAGAACACAGGCTAGTTCACCCCACCTTACCCCCAGAGTTCTGTGCCTGACTCACTGGATGAGGTCTTCTGCTATGGATCTACAGTTTCAGACAGTGACCCAGGACCTGCTTCTGTTTGTCATTTTGACAATCACAGGACTCCATGGTAGTCCCAGAAGACAGGCTGACGTAGGTAAAATCCACTCATCTTTTAGAGTGGGGAGATCTGACGTGGGAGGAAGGGCCTGGCTGTGTGTGATGTCAGGGCTGTGGATGTGGAGCCCGTGTTCAGGTTCCAGGATACAGAACCTCCAGGGAGCCGTTTGCTGGGCTGAGGGCTGGGGCGTCGGAGCTGTTCTGCTGCACCTTCACTTCTAGGCTCTGTCCCCCACCAGGGTTGCGGCAAGCATGGCTGTGGTAACTTCCTGTTGGGAGCAGAGAAGCCTGAGGAAGGTCATCCCAGTGGTAGAGCTCAGGGTGCTCCCTCCCCCCCCCCCCACACACACATGTCCTCTTGGTGTTCTGCAGTGGAGACACAAAGAAGAATGCCTTGTGTGTCTTCTTTGGGGTGCAGGTGGGAGGGGCTGGGCTCTCCTGGGTCTCTTGGGTCTGAAATGGACAGCTGTGAACACAGGTCAGAGGTCAGATCAGAGAAGCCTTTGGTCTCCACATTGGCTCATCTGTACCTCTCTTGTACCCCCATCTTCTTGCTGCTTGGAAAGTGGCCTGAACTCCCCGGCTGTCTGAGAAGACCTACCGTTGATTACAACATGACTCCTCTCTGGGCTGGGAGGAGTCCTGCTCCTTGTTGCTTCCCTTGCTTGGGTGGGCTCGTTCCCGGCTGTAAATCAGAAGAAGCCTGTGTGGCTGCAAGGGACAGTTCTCCCCTTCTCTGGACCCCTTTAGAAGCATCTGTGGCCCATATCTCTGTTGATGCCAAGAGGTGGTAACCCCGAGGCCCAGTCAAGTGGGCTGCCTGAGGGTCCAGGGTGCACCTCTCCCATATCCTAGGAACCTTTGCCAAGGCCCTGCCTGAACTTCTGCAGCCATCGTCAAGTGAACCAAGAGCTTGTGGTGCAGGAGGGTGGAGGCCACTAGTGACGGTACCCTGTCAGGTGGCCCACCACACCTCCTGAGCCATCCTGTCCCTTTGTCCTCCAGCACTGAGCACAGGCGTGCCTCCTCCACCCTCTCTCCTGCTCCAGGACCTGGACCTCCCTCACTGCTGCTCTCAGCCCTGCTGGCTAAGGTTGGTGTGAACATTCCTTGGCTGAGTTACTTTCCCAGGATGCCAAGCGAGTCTGCTTTCCAAGGGAGGCCAGCACAGTGCCAAGGCCTCTGGGTAAATTGGGAGTCGGCTAAGAAGTGAGCCAAGATCCGGATGCCGCACGGTATTTTTCTCCCCCCACCCCGGCTACGTATGAGGCACACTGTGAGCATCTCTCCAGTCTGAGTGGCATCCTTGGCCTCCTGAGGACCTCCTGTAACCTCTCTCAGTGACTTGGGCTCCTTTCACAGTGGTGCTGGGTAGCTGAAGCGACTGCTTCCCTTGAAGGACTTTGTTTTGTGTTTGGGCTTGAGGAAAGGTCAGCTGGGTGGATGCCCTCCCACAGGGGACACCAAGAAACATACACATCACATGTGGCCTGCAGCACCAAGCTACAGAAGGGCTCATCCCACTGTGGGTGCTACCGTCCTAGGCAGGCAAGCCTAGGCTGTATCAGAAAGGTAGCCAGTGGTTAGCCTGCAAGTAAGCCAGGAAGCAGAATTCCTTAAGTAGTTCCTGTTTCAAGCTTCTGCCTCGAGTCCCTGCCTTGACTTCCCTCTGTGATAAAATGTAACCTCTAAAGTGAAAAATGCATTATAGCAGCAAAGAGAGACACTCTAGGGCAATGTCCAAGGCTTTTGTTTAGAACTCGGGGCTGTGTGCAAAACCAGGACCCATGAGGAGAAACCAGGGGTTATGAGGAGAACCCAGGGTCTGTGAGGAAAACCCAGGGCTTGGGTGTGGACCTCAGAGCCTCTGTGGACCCCGGGACTTGGGCACAAACCCTACTTCATTGGCCATTCTGGTAAGAAATAGTCCAACTCTGCTCCTATCCCGTGGCATGGCCACCTTAGTTCTGGTGAGGGGGCTCTACTCATTTCCTGGAGCTGGGTGAACTGGAAGATAGTGAAACTCTTCCTCTTGCCTCCTGCTCTGCCCCTGCTCCTCTCCCAGGTCAGAAACCAGGGCTGAAGAGCACCTGGGTCCTTCATGATCCTTGGATAGCACCTCCTTCCCCACAGCTGCAGGCCTGTGGCACTCCGGCCCCCGTGAGGGCCGGTCTCAGACCCGTGCCCAGTGATGGCCCCGGTGAGGGAAACACGGCAATGCGCTCTTGGCAGTGGCGTTCTGGGAAAAGGGGTGAAGGAAAAAAAAGTCCTGAGGGCGGAAGAGAGTCCCTGAGCTCAGCCCACTCCCATCTTTGCCCCCTCCTCAGGAGAGCTGCTGGTGCCTTTCAGAATTCATCAGGCTCTCGAACTTTAAAGTTCAGAGAGGAAAAAAAAAGGATTTCAAATTAGTGAAAGCTTTTTACAGGGGACATTTGTCAAGGATAATCTTTAATTGCAAATAAAAAGATATGGGATGCCAGGGATGGGGGCACCTGAAAGCCAGCCCCTCGAGGGCCTACCTGCCTGCACCTGCTTTAATAGGAGAAGGGTGGAGATGTGGGGCACCTCAGTCCCCACCCCCACACATCCTTTCTTTTGTGTGCCTCACTTTGTGGCTAACCCTCAGTCTCCACAGGTCCCAGGCCACCACTGCCCAGACCATACATCCTCAGGAACAGAGGGGTGGAACGTGGAGGGTGTGTTCAGAGAACGGAGGTGAGAACTGGGGAGCTCCCCCAGGGTTGCCTGAAAAAGAACAGAAGGTAGATTCCTGTCTCTGAGGATGTTTAGCCTCTGAGGAAGGGGGGTGACGGGGAGGGGAGGCCAAGCTTCAGCCACCATGATGCAGAGGGCTCCCCTGGTCAGACGCTGGTCACATAGAGCCCTGCCCCCTGCCAGGAGCATACAAACAGAAGGTTCTGTTAGGGGGTGGCTCCCTGCTCCCCACCCCTGCTCCTTCCTTGCAGAGTCAGGAAGGCCCTGGGCAGCCTGGACACGCAGAAGACCTGTTGATGTGTGAGGTTTCCGTCCCAGGGGTCTGCACCATCAGGCCTGTCAATGAGCTTCAGTATTTTTGCAGAGCTTGTGGTAGAGATAATGACACCTCTTAAAATGTGGTAATTAAAATCCTGTCTGCACACAGCGATAAATCCGCACGGCACAACGCTCCTGAAACGATGACCTTGTGGATGGGGCTTTCTAGTGCACCTTCGTCAATATCATGCCTCAGAGCACCAGCCACGGAGCAGGAGCACGGGCTCCTTGTCTTTTAGAGACCTCTAAGCCAAAGTTCCGTGCACCCAGTGGGGCACCGCCCACCGAGTCTGGGCTCTCACTTCTTCTGCTGATCTCTCTGTGTTGTAACCCTAAAGTCTCATAGTGGGCAGAACAGCTTGTTGGAGGACTTGGGAGGGTCACTCCAGTGGCCTGAACTCATTTTGGGAACAGATAGGGAGCAATGGTGCATGGTCCTAGCCCCTTGTCATGATGATACACCAACGTCACCATGATGCCCTGACTCCAGAGGCCTCTGCCTGAGCAACCAACCTGCAGGACTGTGGGACCTCCCTTCCTGGATGGGGAAATAGGCTTGGTGAGGAAGATCAGGGGCCTGTGCCCCCTCTCATAAGCTCACTTGATGATAAGGAGTTGGGGCAGGATGGGGGAAGCTCACAATCACAGCCTTGGGCAGCCAGCACCAGAGAGCAGTTCGTGTCTTTTTTTTTTTTTTTTTTTTTTTTTTTTTTTTTTTTTTTTTTTGGTCGCTCTGAAGAGCAATCATTTCTAACCCTGTCCTGCCTCTGGCAGCCACCAACTACTCCAGGCCCCAAGGACTCTGCTGTTCAGGACTTCATCCAGGTTTGTGCTGTGTGACCCCGAGGGCCCCTGTGCTTCTGAGGGCCCTCACAGTTAGGCTCCTGTCAGAACAGGAGCATTCTTAACATAGCTCTTTCCACAACAGAGCGGCTCATCTTGTGTGTCTGCCGAGCCTGTCCAGACGCAGCCGTCAACACCATTTGGCTACTGTAGCTAGTGCTTCTGTGGACATCTGTGCGTGAGGTGGGCGGGCTTGTGAGTGCTAGCGGCTAGGCCTGTGCTGTGCCCCTTCATCTCAGGAGGGCTTCCCCCCAGGAAAGCCCCAGACTCTTGGGAATCCATCTCTCCTGCAGGTGAGGCTTCTACCAAGTCTCTGAGTCAGTCTGAGTGACCCCAGGCCCTCCTTGGGTCTCTTGGATAGAGACGGCATCTGAGAGCCCCTGCCAAGCACCACCCCCTTGTGCACTCCTCTTGGCAGCGAGCACGAGGCCTTTTAAGTGGTTTAAGAAAGCACGGAGGCTTAATGTATTACAGGAGTATAATTGTATTTTTATTGCTCATTACATCCCGAGTTAATTACATAGCAACTGAGTTTGTGCTGTGCAGCATTGCCTGAGCCAGCCTGTGTGTCCCTGGGCTCGGGTGGGCTTTAGCCCAGACGCTTGGGGCTTCAGTGGCATCAGGACCAGTACTCAATCCCAGAGCCGTCTGGGGTGCAGGAAAGGAACCCCAGGTGTGGAAGGGGAAGCGCTCTGGGGGCTGCCATGACTTCCAGGCCCACCTTCCATGCCACATCTCCCTGAGGGCTCTGCCTTTGTAAAATCTGGCCTCGCCTCGGCCTTGAGGGTCTAACAGCTCTCCAGTCTCAGCTTCCCTTCTGAGATGTACTTTAGGTGTTTTCAGTACAGGGACAGAGGGCCTGCATTTTGATTGAAGAAATCAGTGTCACATGGATTCCAAGACTGGGGACAGAAAGACAAACACTGTTAGAATCCATCCCTGCATGAAGAGGAGTCCCGTTATCCCAGGATCCTAGGTGCCAGACGTCCACAGAGTCATCCAGCAGGTCTCCCTTTTTGCTCTACCCAAGGTCTCATTTTGCTCTTTAGAATCTTGGTGTCCCAGGGCCACAGGCCTCTGGCAGATGCGTCATCTGCTTCATGTCTTGAGGGCAGCTGTGCAGTGTGGGTTCCTCCCAGAAGCTCCTCGTTCTGAAATTCCGCGGTATAAGCAGGTGAAACACGCCTCCAGCCCGCCATCAGAAGGTAGCAGCAATGTCCTTAGAGGCTGCTGCCACCATTTTGTCCTGGTGATGGGCAGAGGAATACGAAGTCTTTATTCAGGGGGAGCTGTGATTCCCTGGCAGCCGTGGAAGACCCAGAGATGGGGGGAGTGGGAAATCACTCAAGTTCTACAGGGTCAGGGTTCTGGTTGTGAGAGTGTGCTAGTGAGCTTCCCAGACAGCACTCTGGTCAGCTCCTTCCCCTCAGGGACGTACCCAGTCCAGTTGGCATCACTGGCTTTATTTTACCTGTGAATGCTCTTTCTTTTTTTTTTATTTATTTTTTATTTTTTTATTTTTTATTCGATATAATTTTTTATTTACACTTCAAATGATTTCCCCTTTTCTAGCCCCCCACTCCCCAAAAGTCCCGTAAGCCCCCTTCTCTTCCCCTGTCCTCCCACCTACCCCTTCCCACTTCCCCGTTCTGGTTTTGCCGAATACTGCTTCACTGAGTCTTTCCAGAACAAGGGGCCACTCCTCCTTTCTTTTTGTACCTCATTTGATGTGTGGATTATGGTTTGGGTATTCCAGTTTTCTAGGTTAATATCCACTTATTAGTGAGTGCATACCATGATTCACCTTTTGAGTCTGGGTTACCTCATTTAGTATGATGTTCTCTAGCTCCATCCATTTGCCTAAGAATTTCATGAATTCATTGTTTCTAATGGCTGAATAGTACTCCACTGTGTAGATATACCACATTTTTTGCATCCACTCTTCTGTTGAGGGATACCTGGGTTCTTTCCAGCATCTGGCAATTATAAATAGGGCTGCTATGAACATAGTAGAGCATGTATCCTTATTACATGGTGGGGAATCCTCTGGGTATATGCCCAGGAGTGGTATAGCAGGATCTTCTGGAAGTGAGGTGCCCAGTTTTCGGAGGAACCGCCAGACTGATTTCCAGAGTGGTTGTACCAATTTGCAACCCCACAGCAGTGGAGGAGTGTTCCTCTTTCTCCACACCCTCTCCAACACCTGCTGTCTCCTGAATTTTTAATCTTAGCCATTCTGACTGGTGTAAGGTGAAATCTCAGGGTTGTTTTGATTTGCATTTCCCTAATGACTAATGAAGTTGAGCATTTTTAAGATGCTTCTCCGCCATCCGAAGATCTTCAGGTGAGAATTCTTTGTTTAACTCTGTACCCCCATTTTTTAATAGGGTTGTTTGGTTTTCTGGAGTCTAACTTCTTGAGTTCTTTATATATATTGGATATTAGCCCTCTATCTGATGTAGGATTGGTGAGGACATCGGTACAGGGAGAAAGTTTCTGAACAGAACACCAATAGCGTATGCTCTAAGATCAAGAATTGACAAATGGGACCTCATAAAATTACAAAGTTTCTGTAGGGCAAAGGACACCATCAAGAGGACAAATCGGCAACCAACAAATTGGTAAATGCTCTTTCTAATGGTCCTTTTCTCCTAATCTCCAAGAGAGGGCAGCTCTCACAGCTGGGACCCTGACTGGTAGACAGAGCCCCACCCCTGGTGTGTGTGTGTGTGTGCGCGCGTGTGTGTGTGTGTGTGTGTGTGTGTGTGTGTGTGTGTGTGTGTAACACACAAGCCTACAGGATCACACAAGCCTGTCTATATGCATGCACACCCCCCAGGGACTGTATGTAGTGGAAATCTGCCAATGGCCTCTTACCACCCCTGTCATGTGGAGTAGTGGGAGGGATTATCCCCCACCCCCATTCCTCATCCTTCCGGAGTGTCGGAGTTGCTCATAGTGGAGACACATTCTTCTATGACCAGACGAAGCTCATCAGCACCCTGGTGCCCCGGAGCCTGCAGCTGTCCGCCTGGAGAGGCCACTGACTGGCAGATGCGTCAGTGAGGCAGGCCACTGAGCCCTCCAGCAGCCGGCTGCTTTTCTGTGCTCAGGGACCTACAGAGAGTATTCCTGTGATTCATTTCAGTGGCCTGATGCCCACTGACCATGTGTTCTCTGTCCTGTCACCAACTAGCCCTGAACTGCACTGCCCTCCGGCCCCGGCCCTGGTCTTCGATGGCCAACTTCACACCTGAGTCGCAGAAGATCTGAATGTTTCACGTAGAGCTTTATGAGACAGTATAGTACCTGCTCATTGAGTGCCAAACCCACCTTGTACCTTCCAAAGAAGTCTGCACACTTGGAGGCAGCTGTGCAGGTTCCTTTAAGGCAGACCACTCCCGGTTGAGTCCTCAGTGTACACCTTGAGGTGATTCACAGCTATAAAGAAGCTTGGTGTGCCAGCACAGCCACCACAGGGTCTCTCTGCCTCACTCCAGATGTGCTCCTACCTAGAGGAGTGTCCCCACATCTGTGGTGTGCTATGCCCCGAGGGGCTGTTTTTCCTGCCATTCAGCTGTGTGTATCCAGAGCTTGCCCTTTGATCTGGTCAGGCTTGGGTTCAGGATCTTAGCAAGAACATATCCTAGATTTGCCCGTTTGGTGGGTCCATCCTGTCTCCCAGCTCTCCGTCACACAGCATTCAGTTGGTGAGTACACACAGCACACCAGTCTGGCTACTCTTTATGAAGTTTCCCACACACTTCTCACAGGCAACACTTCTGACACACTGATGTCATTCTGTGTCACCGACACTGACGATATTTGCTTTACTAGCTTACTGGCATGTGTCACTTAACCCTGGGGACATATGAGAAATGTGTCTGTCAACAGTGGTGCTGCTGAGATGTGCTGGCACAGACCATGGTACCTATGATGTCACCAGATGATGTCATGTTGTAACCAGAGGTGTTCAGGCCTGTGGCTGACTGAAACAGTCTATAGTGTGCGGCTGTGTCTGGATACCTGAAACTGGCTGACCCTGAGGTAAGGCCATATTCCTTCTAACAGGTTCATAGTACTTCCAAAGTGGCCTTTGGAAGGCAGAGGCTGGGAAGGAGACAAAGGAACTTTGGAGGAAGGAAAGGAGTGACTCTAGTATAGGACCAAAAAATGGCAAAGCTGTCATCTATGTAACTTGAAAAAATTGTGTATATATGTGTGTATGTATACACACACATATACACATACACACATCATATACGTGTATATGTACATACACTATACACATACAAAGACACATACACATATACTTGTATATACACTATATATATATACATACACATGTACATGTATACCCACTATACATATACACATATACACGTACACACACAATACATACACACACTATATATATATATATATATTCACACACACACACACACACACACACACACACACACACACACACACACACATCAGAGAGTAGTCAGATGGAAGAGAAGAAGTGTCAGTCAGCTTGTCCTGCTGCAGATGCTCCAGGAGGAGAGAGGCCGTGGCGTAGGAGCATGCAGTTCATATATCAAACTTGTTCATCCAGAAAATGAAACTGTCTCAGACCCAGTCCTCCAGCCAAGGGAGTCCTGAATCCAGAGATCAACTTACACATGGGTTGTCAGACCCCTTAGGGCTTTCAAAAGACTGAAGCTGTGTCGGCTTGTCCAGCCAAAGGGGATATTCTGAGACTGCTGAGAATTTTGTCCCATGGCAGTTTCTCAAAGGGGCCAAGATGGAGAAAGAAGCACCTCCAAACAGGCTGGAGACATGGCTCAGCAGGCCAGAGTGTATATTGCTCTTTAGAAGGCTCAAGTTGGTTCCCAGCATCCATGTTGGGAAGCTCACAACTGCCTGTCCCTCCAGCGCCAGGGCATCTGATGCCCTCCTCTGACTTCCAAGGACTCCTGCATGCTCTGTTTCTCTCTCTCTCTCTCTCTCTCTCTCTCTCTCTCTCTCTCTCTCTTGTTTCTCTCTCTCTCTCTCTCTCTCTCTCTCTCTCTCTCTGTTTCTCTCTCTCTCTCTCTCTCTCTCTCTCTCTCTCTCTCTCTCTCACCCCCGGAGGTTTTTGTTTTAAGTGGCTTAAATCAGAACTATATACATGGCTTTGAGGATTTGGAGCAAGCTTTAATTGGCAAATAAGAACCTCTCCAAGCTTTGCAGAGAGTTGGATTGGTGAAACCACTTTTGGCTTGGAGTAAAGAAGATGGAAAACCCATGGTGAGAGGGAGGGAGGGAGAAAGGGAGGGAGGGAGGGACACAGCTGAAGGCACTGGGAGAAGGAAGCCACCACAGAGGACTTAGGCCGAGTGCAGGGGGGGTACGGGACATCGCACCACGGAGGAGAGTCGGTCTGCATGGAGAAAGTCTTTCCCTTGGGCTGGGAGAACACGGTTGTGCTTCTGTGTCACAATGGATGGTGACCATGCATCTGCGTCCCCTATTGGAGGGCGTGCTGTGAGAGTTCTCTTGTCCCCTCCCCACTGTGTATTGTATGGTGGTGGTGGTGGAGGGGACTAACTCTCTTTCCCACTCATGTCGATCCCATGAGCTTTTAATCTGCTCTGGTCTTTCGGATGGATCACCATGGAGATCATCGAATCACACAGCCTTTCAGACAAGCTTCTTCCACCGAGAGGCGTGGCCTGTGTTCCTGCCACGCTTTTCCATGCTCGTGGGCACTTGCTTCTTATCGCCGATTAATATTTCCTTGTCTTGATATGCCCAGGTGCAATTATCCATCTGCTGACTGACCGCATGGGCGTTTTTCTTGCTTCTCAGCTTTGCCCATTCTGAATTAAGCATCTGTAAATGCCTGTGTGCGGGCTTTTGGCGGACGGCGTTTGGAACATAGCTGCTGGCCTTAGGGATGAACGCTCTTGGCTATGTATGGAGGAAGTGAGGTCACAGCAGCGCTCGCCTCTCTCTGCTTCCTGACTGTGGGTGCTGGTGACAAGACACCTCAAGCCTTTCTTTCCACGATGCACTCCACCTTTGAGCTGTGAGCCCTTTGAACCGTGAGCCTTTCCTTTCTTCCCCGAGTTGCTTTGGTTAGGCATGTTGGCTACAGAAAGGAGAATCATGACGAGCAGACTCGCTTGCTGTCAATCTAGGATGTCTGTTCGGATCTTAGGCTGAACTCCGCGTCTTATTGTTCAATCCAGCACGTGTTTGTATATTCTGGATGCCAGCCTTTTGTCAGCGTTCTGTTCTGCAAAGATTTTCTCCCCATCTGTGACTTTCCTTTCTCTTCACAGCGTCTATAACAGAGCAGAAGTTTAATGATTTAGTTTTGTTCATAATTACTTGAAATATTTACAAGATTTTGAACTCAAACCACAAAGAAGGCCGCACCCGACATTCGGAGCAGCCAGGCTTCCTCCCCGCCCCTCCCTCCTCTTCCGCTCTACTTGGGTTGGATTTCTCCTTTCCTAAATAAGGTGCTGGGCTCTACCATGTTTCTCCACTTAGCTTTCCAGCTTTGGGTTTAGCCCCAAGAGGCAGGCAGGAGCCGGAGGAACTCTGTCTGCCCAATCTGCAGGTGTGAGCTGCCCAGAGCAGGGTGCGGGTTTGGAATGCCTCTGGACAGACTCAGAGCGAGCAGCACTTGGAGAGAGCATCTGCATTTTCAGTCTATGACTTTTGACCCCTCTTTCTGGGTGCACTGTTGGCATTGTCCCCGTGCCTGTGCCTGTGTCTAGGTGAGCCAGCCAGGGAGGTGGCACGAGGCCCTCTCTGCGGCTCCCAGTAGCATTCCTTTCATGTCCAGGAAGCCGACTTTCTTTGCTGGTGTCTTGGGGCCATTTGCATTTTGGTTTCATAAAGTCTGTTCATGTCAGTGGCGCAGCAGATGTTCAGACCCCACAGTGATGTGAAGACTGGGAGTCACAGGCCAGCTGCTCTCTGCCCCACCTCTGGCATCTCAGAAAAGCCAGGAAGAGTCTAAAGAGGGCATGTGTGTGAAGGTTTGCAGCGGCCACCAGTGGCTTTGCCCCTTACTTGGAGGAGACCTGGAAGGAGGCCTGGAGACAAAGCTGACTCCTAAGCTGACATCTCCTTCTCCCCACTGTTAATTTGGAAGGCCTGGGTCCTCAGGTTCCAGCCTACGGAGTGAGCTGGGAGGGCCAGCCATTTTGGGCCCTGTGCCCTCACCTGCATCTGGTGAGTTCAACTACTTGCCCCTGGCGGTATCCCAAGATCCCAGGCATCCAGCTCAGGGTGGCCTGGCAAGTGAAGCCTCCATGCCAGTAGGGATGCAGGAGTGGTGGCTCCTGGTGGCTGAGCTCTGCGTTGGCAGAGCCCCATGTTGGCTGATCCCAGCCTTGGCAGAGCCGCGTATCAGTACAGCCCCAGGGCAATGTTCTGCTGTCTAACGCGCCTGTCACGGCTTCCTCCACCCGGCTGCACTTGCGTGGTTAGCTCCCTGCCAAGTAGCCCTCGGCCCCCAACACCTCCGTCTCAGTGGAGCAGCCCCTGGAAGCCTCATCCCACTTAAAAACGCAGGTACAGCTGGCCTTGCAGGGAACTCTCCTGGTTTTGTTCTCATGTGCGTGAGCCGCTGGGCTTCACACCTGCCTGGTGTGGAGATGGTGTGGAGCTGATTGGGCTGTGCTGCTCTTCCTGGGGTCCATTTTCTGGGAGGGAGGGAGTTTTCTTTCCCTTCCTTCAGCTCTGTGGGGACACTGGACTTGAGCCGGTGGGAGCAGATGGGAGTTCCTGCGAGCAGGAGACAGAGGTTGTATAGAAGGGCCACAACTTTCTCCAACCAGAATTCCGAGTGAGCACGTCAGATAAAGCGAGTAGCAGCTGAGACCAGCCCAGGGGGAGAACGTTAGCCTCGCCAGCTTACCACTGACTTTGTAGCACTTAAACTGGCACATGGCCCAGGTGGCCTTCCAACTGAAGGGGAGGTCCACCATGGAGCGTGCTGTAATCGGGGAAGCTCGCCCCTAAAGGAAGAGGGGTACAACACCCCACTTTATCTTCATGAAGCGTCACCCTTGTGAACAGGAGACTCCTATTCTCTCCTCACTCGGCTGCACACAGACTGGTGATCTCCAGCAGGCCATCCATTCATCCTTTTCCCCATTTTGGCTCCCCATGGCTTGAAGTATAAATTATCCTTCCACAATTGGATCCTAGTAGGGAAAGAGGGGTCATGATTATGTCACATGGTATCCTAAAATCACAACCTCTGTGCTTCTCTGAGGAGGACTCAGCCAGCCTTGCAGACCTTCATCTGCCGCGGCTTCATCCACCGGAGCCTCAAGCTGGATGGTGTGGGGGGCTGGGGCCGTGCAGGTGGCAGGCGTATCTGGGCGCCTGTCTAGGTCCTGAGTCTTCCCATCTGAGTCTTCTCTCTGAAGAAGCTCTCTCTCTCATGGGCTTGAGCACTTATGGCTGTCCCTGTGGTCTTGCCCCATGGCCCCCTCCTGCAGCCTCCATGGATGTTCTAGAGTTCCCTTGTAGTCCTCTCCAGCATTCAGACACACTTCTTCCAATGTAGGAGATATTTGTCTCTGACCTGAGAGTTCTGGCCTGAGATGGATCCATTGTCATTTCTGCCATGACCACTCCGATTCCAGGGGTGGAGGGGCCAGGCCCATCTCCCTGTGGGAAGGCTAGGGTGCTTACAGCATTCTTTGAAAGTCTCCACTAATCACAGGCGCAGGCACAGCGCCTAGCTCAGGCTCTCCCTTCAGCTGAGCATTGCTGACACCTTGAAGAATGATAATGAGGTGTTTGGGGGCTTTAAAGCGGAATCACAGAGCTTTAGACGCTCTTTGATGCAAAACCACCAAGAAACCTAAATACCTTGTTAGGCGGGGAGAACTGTGAGAGAAGCCTGTTCTTTGAGCTTACCTGTTCATTTTATTGTAAAGGCACAGGTAGCTTACACCAACCATTCAAGGCTTAAGTCCCAGGGAGGTACACAGGGCCACCAGGGTAGAACTGAACTTAGTTGGGGCTTCTGGTTGGTCAGGTTTTACATTGTTGCAGGATGTTTTAAATCTTTTACATTCCCAAGCCGACTAGATTTGAACATAGGGCGGGAAGCTGTCCTTGCACTACAGATTGCTGGCTGGTGTTGGCAGGCAGAGGTGGGGCAGGCCACCATGCAGGGACTCCCTGGGGGATCAAGGAGATGGTCCTGCCAATAGAGACGTCTCTGTCTTCTGGAGAGATAAAGGGCCCTCTAGGGATCCTCACAGGTGGCCCAGCCTGTCCACCCTCCCCAGTGCCTCTGGACACTAGCCGCTGGTCACGATGACAGGCCAGGTCAGTCAACAGTTATGTTGCCTGCAACACCATTGTCTCCCGGGCCAGTGGCGCCATCTCTACAAAGCCCAGCGGAGCCCTGGCTGCCGTGTAATTGGACCATTCAGAAGTAAATTATCTGCAGCTGGAAACAAGACACTGCCTTTTAACTCGGGCATTATAAGGTCAGGACTCGAGACATCTCAGGGAAAAGCATTTATTGAAAAGCGGTGGGAAAATGAAATTTAAAATTCAAAGTCACCGTGGGCAGGGGACGGTAAGGGACGTGGTGTGTTGCGGGGGTGGGGGTGGGTGGGGGGGTGGAGCCTGGCCAGGCGATTGATTTGCATCTTTATTTTGCTGGTGTTGGAGATCACTGTGTGAAGTGACTACAGCTGCCTCTGGTCAGGAACAGGTATGGGAACGGACACTGAGGAGAGTCTGTCCAGAGCTGCAGAGCAGAGGGAGCCTGGCACTGGATGGCTACCCAAGGCTGTCCCAGGCTCTTGCTCTGGCCCTTGGCGTGGGGCTGCCCATCCCGGCAGGGTTGTTCAGTTTCCTCATCTCCACCCTCCTCTGTATGAACAGTCACCCATCTCCCTTGGCATGCACTTCCCAGACCTGTCTCTCTGAGCTACCTGCTTCTCACCCCACTGTCCCCATACTTGCACACGGGCTCAGTCCAGTTCGGCACTCCTTACAGTTCCTGTCTTAAACAGTCTCTCTCTGACCCGCTCTGACCCCCTTTGACCCCCTTTGGCCCACGCTGTGAGTGTCAACTGAGACATACACACCTGTGTGGCTGGTCCGGGCTTCCCCGGGTCTTTTAGGGTCCCACTCCACGACGGCTCCTAGGGGGCCCTTTAGCTGTTTGGCTCCCATCAGAGGAAACATTCAGACTTCTCTGGGGACCTTCGCAACACTGTACTGACAGCCAGGCAGTATGTCCAGATGGGGCAGGGCTCAGGCCTACCTGGCTGTGTCCCTGGGCTCCAAGACCCCCCAGGCCATGGCACCCAGCCCCAACTGCAGCACACCTGGCTTATTGTTCCCTCCTCCCTATCTGGGCACAGAGCCCAGCCAAATGCCAGGCTCAAGGGAACAGGGAAGTTTGGGAGATAGGCCCACCTGCATTCACTGTTGCCCCCCAGCAGACAGCCATGGGTGTGACCCTGGGACAGGTGAGGCACATAACTGGGAACAGTTCCCAAGGGCAGGTGCTGCCAGCCTATTGGGTATCTCCACTGCCTTTAGGAGGTAAGCCACTGCCTGTCACCTGTCTAGGCCTCAGGCTCAAGTGCTCTGTGTGAGCAGATGGAGGGATGGAGATTGGTGGGTGAGAGGCACAGAGGCAAGAGGAGCTTGGCCTCAGGGGGTGGCCGTCAGCCCTGGGGACCGAGACAAGAACCAGCTGTGTTCTAGGCTTTGGTGGCCCTCTGTTTCCTGATTCAAGGGACACAGAGAGGGACCCACCCTCACTTGCCTGGGAGTGTCTTGTGCATGCCCCATGCTGTCTGACTGTAATCGTCTAGAAAACAGAGGAAAGGGTCCCCGTGGGCAGGACCCTTTCCCCAAAAACCACAGTGTGCGGTGCCAAGAGAGTTGTGCGCACTCGTAGGACGTGGCTTCCGCTTCTGATCCACGAGGACTCAGGCTTCCCTTGAACACGAAAGGCCCAGTCCATGTACTCTTTGCTGTCAGGGGACTCCCCTGGCGTCCCATTCCTAACTGGGGTTAGAATCATCCATCCTCTTGCTGTACACAAGAGAAGATTCCAGGTAATCACAGTGTCAGTGCATGTCTCTGCATGTGTCAAAGTCAGAAGAGGGTCAGTGTAGGGCAGCTGTGGGGCATTTCAGCATCAGAAACCTTTGGCCTGGCACTTTCCCCGATTCTGCATGTACTTTTCTTCCTGTGGCA
The DNA here is from genome assembly GCF_947179515.1 of Apodemus sylvaticus. NCBI lineage: Eukaryota > Metazoa > Chordata > Mammalia > Rodentia > Muridae > Apodemus > Apodemus sylvaticus. The sequence goes on along the minus strand of NC_067477.1, from coordinate 10,384,217 downwards.
ACAGTGTGGTCCAAGATGGCTGCCAGCACATAGTCATTCTATATTCTAAAATGTAAGGACATGAAAGAACAGAAAGGACTTCCATTCCATCCCAAACGAATGCTTCCTAATGCTTCACACACACACACACACACACACACACACACACACACACACACACACGCACACACGCACACACGCACGCACGCGCACACGCGCACACACACACACACACACACCCTATTGAGTTTCTTTGACAGAGCTTTAGCCAAAGCTATCTATCCATAAACAAGGTTGGGGGATGTGCTCTGGATCCTGAAGCAGCCTGGAGCAGCCTGGGCTAGGACTCCTGCCTGCTCTCACAGTCTGCAGGAAAACGCCATGTGGAGACACGGCCAAGGCATGGAAGAGATGGGGGAGCCTGCAGGTGGAGGTAGGAGACAGCATATTCCAGACGAGAAACTGGGGTGACTGGTGATATGTGTGTGTGACGCCTTTGCTAAACGTGATCTTCAGTTCTTGAGAAAAGCTTTAACTCTGACTGCTGAGGCTATGAATTCCTGTTGGTGCACCCACCTCACGAGCCCTTCCTGGAATTGTGTGTGTGTGTGTGTGATCAGCAGGCTTGGATGGCACATGCCTTTACCTGTTGAATCTTCTTGGTGGCCTTTGTTTCAATTTTTTAAATTGCTTTTATTTTATTAGATATTTGTTTTATTTACAATTCAAATGGTATCCCCTTTCCTTGTCACCCCTCCAACAACCCCCTATCCCCTCCCTCTGCTTACCAACCCTCCTTGTTGTTTCATTTTTTTAATTAAGAAGTAAATATAATTTAACATAACCCTATCTAGTAAAGTATGTATTACCAAAACCAAGTATGTTTTAAAAATCACAATTCACAAGCACTGAAAGTGTTGTAATGAGACAGAATCATCTACTGATCTTTCCCAGGCCCCTCCACTCTCCTTTCTAGAACCAATGTTCTGTAGTTTTAAAAACAGTTTGTTTTGGCCATTCACACATCCACACAGTTATAACGGTTTTGTCTATAAGGCTACATCCTACATTAAGAGAGATAATTTAAAAATTCCCCATTACAGTAAAACAAAATGTGTTTATATTCTGCCAGTCCCTTGGCTTCCCTGCTTTCTCAACACAATTGTATTACATTTATTTATGAATAATTTTTCCATGTTTATGTCCCATTTGTACTTCATTCACAACCGAATCCAACAGTGTAGCCCCGCTGTGTTTCCTTTTTGCCTTTCGCGTTTCCTGAAGTTTAACAATCGCCTGCTTTTTGACCCCTGCTCCCTTGTCGCTCATTCTTCAGTGCCTTTCCTGGTAGCCCGTCCTCCTCAATGGTCTCTGCGATTTCCCTCTCTTCCGGCCTGAGCTGGCTATCTGCGTCCCTCTGGGCCCCTCTGCCCAATCTCTTCTCAGATTGGGCAGGATCTTTTTCTTTGTTGGTTGGCTCTCTTGCTTGGCGGAAGCTCTCCTATGGTGCTCTAAAAATAAAAGGTGGGTCACAGACTGGAGACTGGCGATGGCCGCCCCGGTCTTCTGGCTCCTGGGAGGCTGCTCTCAGCTGAGCTGGCGGCCCAAGCCTCTTCCCTCACCACTGTGCAGGTGGACGCATTACCTTCCTCAGTTTCTTCCTCATTTTTAAGGAACATTTCCAAAGTTGGCTAATTAGGAAGGGGCCCACGGGAGGCAATTATCTTTGAGAAATGCATATTTGAAAATAATTTTGTTCCACTCTCACATTGCCGAGTAACCCTTATCCAACAAAGTGCTTGGGACCGGAAGCACTTGGTTCAGATTCCCTTTGATTTGCATCGTATTTGCATAGACTTTCCAGGTTAAGTGTCTGCAATGTAAAAACCTTTTAAAAAGTCCCATTAGTGCTCAAAATGGCTCATATTTTGGAGCATTTTGAATTTTATCTTTTCAGAGTAGGGATGTTCAGGATACAGTTTAATTTAACATAGCCCTATCTAGGAAATTATATATTACTGAACATGGGTATATTTTAAAATCAAAATTCACAAGCATTAAAAGTGTTCTAATGAAATATAATCATCTACAGGTCTCTCCCTGGCTTGTTCAGGCTTGAGGGTGTTGGTGAGGGTTGGAAATCAATTTACAGTGGAGAAGTCCTCTCCGAGTCACCTTCTGTTCTGAGGCAGAGGCTGTTCTGTGATTGTGGGGGCCGGTCCATCCCCACGTGAGCGAACTCCCAAGCTTCTGAACATAGCCTTTCCTTCTCGTGCACGGTGCTCCCTGGTGTGAACGGAGCATACTTTATTTGAGCATTAGCCCATCGTAGGACGCTTTATTGGCTTATAGAAGACTCAGGGCTATTAGATGAAACTGTAGTAAACCTTAGAGTGTAAATTGGAATGCCGACTTAGCTTCTAATTTGGAGTGGGGAGTGTGTGAATGATCAAGAATAAAATCGCTGGGTCACGTGGAACCTAATTTTACTCGCCCCTAGAAATCACCAGATAGTTTCTGGAGTGATCAGACTATTTGTACTTCCCCCCCAGCCCCTGGCCTAGCGCCGCTAAGTGGATCTCGGATTTCTTGGTCCCCTGTTAATGTGGCCTCACTGGTAGCTGTGCCATCCTGTACTAAGTGCCATTCCATACGCCAGGCTCTGCCACCACCTCCCCCACCCCCAGTCCTAGAGACACCTGGGGCTGCCAGCTTCTTCCTGTTGAATATTCTTGGGAACAAATCAGGCATGTTCACAGTTTTTCCTTCCTGGCTCAGAATTTGTCTTTCTCAAGTCTGCTCAGGCAGATCCTGCGATCTGTTCCTCGGCTTCCAAAATCTTGTGTTTGTTTTCTCTGCTTCCTGTTTGTTGTTTACGGTTTGGTCTGTTGTGGATAATGCATCTTCTCCCCCCCCTCCATTCTGCTCCCCCAGCGCTTCATCTCTTTTAGAAAACCTGGCTCTTGTCATTAGGGTGGGAGTTTGGAGGGAGGCGGGTGGCACACATGTGATCAGGCTGGTTCCTCTGTACCTGAGTGCCCCTGCCTCTCCCCAGAAGCACATCTTCCTAGCAGACATCTTTGTCTTCCACTAATTGTGTGTTCTTTTGTATTTCCGCATGCTTTTCTCTGTCAGCTGTCTTCTTTCAAACTGCCATTTCTCTTTTCACAATTTAAATAGTTTCCTTTCTGAACTGAATGTCTTAGTTTGGATGAAATTGTCTTTGCTACAACATTTCCTTTACGGTGGTTAAGTTAGCTCCTTTTCGGTCTTCCTGGACTTTTGTTGTTGTTTGGTTGTGTTGTAGTAAATATTCCATCCTAATCAGGGATTTCTACCCTACCTTTGATCATTCCAGTCCCGGATAAAAGACACACAACTTTTATATTATTAATAAGCCTTTAATGCACTAAAGCTATTAGAATCTACTTCCTCACCAATTCCCCTGAGTTATAACTTGCCACGTTCCGCCGGGGCCACCCTTAACTCCGACCGGCCCGCCCTCATGGCCGTGTTCTCACGACTCAGCTACGCCATGGCGTCTCCTCTCTCCTCCTTTTGCTTCTCTCCCTCATGGTCTCTCCTCAGACCCCAAGCCTGGGAACTGAAACCCTGCCAATTTCTCTTTTGTCCAGCTATAGGCTGTCAGCATCTTTATTTAACTTAATAGTTTTAAACTAAGGAGCAAGGTTACATAGCTTTACTTGATGTATGAGTGGATTTTTAAATCCCAGTACTTGGGAGGCAGAGGCAGGCAGGTTTCTGAGTTCAAGGCCAGCCTGGTCTACAGAGTGAGTTCCAGGACAGCCAAGGCTATGCAGAGAAACCCTGTCTCAAAAAACAAACAAACAAACAAACTGATTTATTTTATTTTTTAATTATGCGTTGGTGTCTGTAGGTATGTGAATGGTTGTACATATGCCTGTGGAGGCCACAGGAGGGAGTCAGATGGCCTGGAGCTGGACTTACAGTGGCTGTTGGCTCCCTCAAGCCTCTCCAGCCCAGCACAGTTCTTTAGAAGCATGTGGCCTGGCTCTTCTTTTATTTGGATTTTATTTAATGTTTTTCAGTAAAGGCTTTAAAAAAATAACTTTCCCATAAAATAAGTTCAAATTTATTGTTAGTTTTAGGCCAAAATATTAGTACTTTTGATTGCTACTGTGAACAGCATCTTAAAAGATAATTTCTAATTGTGGTTGCTGTGAAGACGTGCAATTGGACTGCAGACGCTGATTTTTCGTGTTGCAAACTGAGTAAACTCTTGCATTGGTTTGAACTATATGTTGTTTCCTTCTACTTAAATGTACCTATCAGGAGAGGACACTGACAGGGTATCCCTACTTCCCCCTCTCCCCTTATACAATTATTTCTTTTTTTTTTTTTTCCTTTACTGACCAGCTGGGAACTTTGGTTAGTTTTTTACTTTGAAAATAAACACATAAAAATGTATCAACAAATGCTGCCTGGGTGTATTGGGACTGCTACAGACTGGGACCTTCATAAATAACATTAATGCATTGTTTACTGTTCTAGAAGTTGGTAGGTGCTGGAAGATTCCGAGTCTGGTAAAGCCAGTTCTTCATAAATAGCACTTATGTGTCCTCACCTAGAGGGAGGGAGGAGTCACTCTGGCCTTTTAAAATGGCAATAATCACCCCCTAAAACCTTACCCCTTGAGGTCATTGAAGTGGGCATGAGATCGTAGCCAGTGAGCTTTGGTGTCACAAACATTCAGGTCAAAGCGACTGTGAAAAGAATGTGAATGCTCAATGTATCATCCAGACAAGAGAAACAAATACACGGGCTAGGCAAGATGAGCGCCCATAAAGACCAGGAAGACGGAGAAAACAAAAGGAACAAGAAGAGATGCAAATTCGGAAGCTGGTCTCTCTCTCTCTCTCTCTCTCTCTCTCTCTCTCTCTCTCTCTCACACACACACACACACACACACACACACACACACACACACACACACGCTCGCGCGCGCGGCCACTTCCTCAAAGTTGCCTGCAGTGCCACCTCTGGACTGGAGGAGCCTATGGCAGCCTAGCTCTGTGCCCTAGGCCGAGTTGCCCAGGTCTGTGATTCCCATGGGAACCTGGCACCAGCTTTCCCACCTGGGGTTCAGGCCAGGAAGGGTCCCCCTGACTACAGAGGACTCTGCCAAGAATTCTGAGAGGGGCAGGCCGCCCAGTCATAAAGCAACGAAATGCTATAAAAAGAGTTTAATCGTGCACACGAGGCCAACGTTGCAGTTAATTTATCGCTCTGCAAAATTAAAGCTGTTCTGGGGTTTGCCATCACTCAGGAAACATGGAGTTATTTATTGGACACTGTCAGGGCTGAGGAGATCTGGAATTCAGGTCAGGAAAAGTCAAGTTTTACAGAGGCCCGTCTGAGTCCCTGGGGGCTAGATGGCTAGGGATGACATTCCTGGTTTTCATTGATGAACCAGGAAGAAGACAATTACTGTGCTTGCTTCCCTGATGAGAAAGCCCAGGCTCTGGGGAGTTTGGGACATGTGGCATGCTGTGGCGACTTAGAGAACTCCATTGAGGCCCTGTTCGCCCTGGAGGTGCAGGGTGGGTGTTGAGGAAACCCATCCTGGTGGGTTGGTCCAGGGCAAAGAAGCAGCTGTGAGACCTCAGGAAACGAGAAAGCTTGGTAGTTTGGAAGGCACTCTGGTTGTAGGACTTGTGGACTCCACATACAGGGCCTTCCCAGCAGCCCAAGCCGCGGCTTGCAGGGATGGTGAGAGTGGAGGTTGGGCGATCCTCTGGGCTCTAATTAGCCAGGTAATAAGGCTGTGTATGTCAACATGCCGGGGCAACAGGCTGACTGTCGAGCAGCTGCCTGCTTGGCGTTGGAGCTGGGCGAGCGAGGCCCATTGGCTCGCTGATGGGCTGTGGAGCCCCTATGCTCCTATCTGTGGGGCCCAGCAGAGGCATGCAGAGCAGGGGGACAGGAGGGCATGCAGTCCTCACTAGCCCCCCCAGACTACTCTTCCACCTGGAGGTGCTCAGTCACTGGGACTCATTGCAGTTGCTAGGCAACTGCCGGGTGTCAAGGTACTCCTGCTCTGGGTCCTCACTGCTGCAGTGGGATTCTTCCTCAATGAGTCCAGTACCGACCGACCGACCATGCACACACTCCGCCGCATCGTGCCTGGGGTGCTAACAGAGGGTCACGGGCCGTCATGTGGTCATTGCTTTTCCAGATCTCACTCTTACACCAGCCAGATCACAAACCAGGCTCCTCTTCTCGGCAGAGATGCTGTATGGCCTCAGGGAGCAGGGAGGAGAGAGGGAGATGCAAGGCCTTGTGCCTGAGGGCTGCTGCATGGCTCGTGGCTCGCTGGTCCTGGCCTCTCCTTCTGGAAGGCCATGGATCTCAGGCTCACACTTCCTGTCCCTGTGAGGTGTGGTGTGCTGGATGGCTGCTTCTTTGGAGGTGGGGGATGGGGACAGGGGTGGGGTCGGGGGTGGGAAAGAGCCCAGCAAAAGCCTCTTTACTGATTCCCTACCTGAGGCTCTGCCCTCAGGCCACACTCCTTTTTCCTGGGGCTTCCCCAGCTGGCTTTGGCCAGAAAAGACCCCATACTTGAGCTCTCCCTCAGGCATGGCCTCTCTGCGTCTGAGGTAGCCATGTCTGTACCCCTGGCACCTTCTTGCTCCTGCCCACCGATCTGCACGCCCCCAGCTTCCATGTCAATTTCTGTGGAACTCTCTGACCTCTCCTGTCCTGTTGAGATTACAGACACCCCAAGCAGACAGCCTAGCTTCTACCTGGGACTCACAAAGTGTCCTGAGTCACACGGGGACAGAAACACCCTTCTGGATCTGTGAGCTAGGTATACCTCACAGAAGGCATTAGCTGTGAAGACCTTGATATTGGTGTGAAAAGTCCCAGAATGCACCGGCCTCTGGCCCTTAGAGCCTGCCTGGATTCCACTGTCCGGTGCCGCCTTCCCCACCGTCCTACCTCTCTACCTCCAAGTCTTCTGCTTCCTTTGGCAGCAGATTGTCACCTAGCAAGTGCCTCTTGTTCATAGTCTAGTGAATTTCAGAGACCACGCAGGGAAACAACTTCTTTCCTGTCACCCAAAGCACACACCACAGCTAGCAACACTGAGAGAACCGTGTTCTGATGCTCGTCCACAGAGGAGAGAGCTGGCTCTACAGCCACGCCGGCGGCTGTACCCACTCGCCTTCTGCCCTCCATTTCTGTCAGTGACAGGAACCTGACAGGAACCTGAGAAGCAGAGACCCACGCTCAGCGCGTTGCCAGCCAGCGTCCTGAACCGCAGCTTTCCTGGGGGCAGCGGCGGCTCTGGCCTCTCCCAGCCTCTTCAAATGTAGCTTTGTACCCAGGCCTTCTCTCCGCTCCTGGGCCTCTCTGTCCTCTTTCTTTTCCTGTGTATTAACTCAGTTCTCACATCTACGAGAGGTCTTGAAGTGTGGTTTGCCTGGCTTATTGCAGTTAGCACTGTGTCCTTCTGCCCACTCACGGACTCACAAATGAGAGCCTCGTCTTTTATTTTTTTTAAAGGTCGAATAATAGTCCATGGGGTCGGGGGCGGGGGCGGGGCATATGTGCCCAGTGTCCTTATCCACTCAGCTACTGATAGGTTGGTTCACACTCTGGCTTTGTGATCATGAAGTGCAAGTGTCTCTCCCCCATGCTGATTGCATTCCTGTCAGATACTAAGTGGCAAGAAGCAGAATCGCTACATTTTGTGGCAGTTCTGCTCTGTGTTTTGAGAAGAAGACAATACCATGGTGGTCTGCTTATGAGGAATACTGGTCCTCCCTTCATAATAACAGCACTGTCATTTCATAATAAGAGCTTTGGAGTCTCAGAGTGGTGAAATTGAGGCTGTGTGTTTTATGACTTTGCAAAGTCTGTTATGCCTGATTGAGAGTAGAGAAAAATCTTCAACCCTGAACCCTAGGCCTTTCCTCCATTTACAAAAATAACCTTACATGTCCCTCAGAACTTATGTTTGTTTCTATCATGTCATACTTGGCTCCCTCCAGATGGGTGTGTATACATGTATGTATATGTATGTATGTATGTATGTATGTATATATGTATGTGTGTGTGTATAGGCTTTGTCTTCAGATACACCAAATAAAGGCATCAGATGTTGTGAGCTACCATGTGTATGGTTGATTGCTGGGAATTGAACTCAGGACCTCTGGAAGAGCAGTCAGTTCTTTTACCTACTGAACTATCTCTACAGCCCCCATCTGTATGTTTTAAACCATGCAGGCAAGCATGACTGTAGTTTTCTATTTTAACTTCCAGTTTGGGTGTGTTGTGGGGATGAGTAGATTAGCTAGCTTTCCCAGGGGTCTAATGCTTTCTGTTCCTTTATAGCGGAACTGAAGCTAGCTCCAGGCATCTTTGAACATGAGCCATCAGATTCTATTTGTAACACCTTTTCTCTCATCCTGGCCGGCTCTTACTATATTCAGACTTGGCGGCAGGGCCATTCTAACAAGCGATGTCCCCATGTGGTTGGGGCTGTCACTGCCCTGACGGCTTACGGTGCTGAGCATTTTCTGGCGTATTTATTGGCGTCCATCTGTCTTTTGAAATCTGCCCTTTTGGGTCCTCTGCCCGCTTTTTCAGTAAATTTTGTGTCTCCTTCCTGTTGTATTGACCATATTTATTTTGGTCTCACTTGATGTCTGGCTTTCAAATCCTCTCTCCGGGCCTGTTGAGACAGCTCAGTCGGTAAAGGCACTTACTGCCTAGATTGAGATTGTTTGCCAGGACACACAGAGGAAGAATAGACTTCCCAAGTTGTTCTGACCACTCTTCACACACACACACAAACACACACACACACACACACACCTACAAATAAATATACCCAATGTAACAAATCCTCTCTCTGAATCCACAGTGTCCTCTTCATCCTGTGGCTGTGTCCTGATGCACCTCACTCTCTTGTCAGTGTCTGTTGCCTCAGTTTCATACCTGCAAAGCCACGCCCAAGGCTGCCCTCCCCTGTGAAGCCACGCCCAAGGCTGCCCTCCCCTGTGAAGCCACGCCCAAGGCCGCCTCCAGTGGTTCTCTTCTATGAGTTTCATTGGTTCGAGTCTCACCTTTATTTTTAACACATTCTGAGTTTATTTGGGGGCACAGTGTGATGACCACACCACTTGTTACAGTAGTAGCTCACTTCCGGGGAACACAGTTATATTCTCTGTCTTCACTGAGGCGTGAACCTAAAGAATGAGTTAATCTACAAGTGCTGGTTAAAGTAATCATTTTATCTCTGACATCAATGGGAGGAGAGGCCCTTGGTCCTGTGAAGGAAGGCTCGATGCCCCAGCATAGGGGAATGCCAGGACAGGGAAGTGGGAGTGGGTAGGTTAGTGAGCAGGGGGAAGGGGTTGGGATAGGGGGTTTTCTGGAAGGGAAACAAGGAAAAGGAATAACATTTGAAATATAAATAAAGATTTAAAAAAAGTAGAAATACCAAAAAAAAAAAAAAAAAAAAAAAAGAAGAAGAAAGAAAAGAAAATGGTGAAAGATTGTAGGAAAAGTCTATCACTATCAGCATTTCCTTGTAATAATACCATTTCTGCTTCTGGAAGAATATCTTTCACCAAGGAAACTGGCAACATTTCTCACATTTTATATGTTTACTGCAACACAATAACGAATTTGCAGAATAAAGGTTGGTGTAACAAAAAAGAAAGAAAAACAATGCATTTTGTGAAATTCCCAAACAATCAATAAAACTATTATGTTGGGAAAAATTATTCATTTTATTTCACTGGGAGAGATTTAGAGGGTTGGGCCTTTGGAAAAGCTCATGGGAAGGGCTTCCGGCTCTGTGTGGCACCTGCTGTGGCCACTATTTCCAAGGTGTTATTTCCGCTCATGCTGTGGATGTTGGGGCTGGTGGTCTCTCCTCACTACCCAGGAGGCCTAGCTACTCTCCTTGTATCGAGGGAACGGACATCTCCCACATGACCTGCCCCTCAGGGCCGTTCTCTCTGGTGAGCCAAACAAAAGCTGCAGACTTCTCAGTACTGGGCCTCAGAAGTTCCAGATATCTTTCCTATGTATCCTTAAAGTTGAACAAGTTACTACCCAAGGAGGCTGGCTGTGGACCTGGCAAGGAAGGGCTCGGACTCAACTCCAGAGGAGAAGTAAGGTGTTTGCTCCGCCCTGGATCTGCTGCATTCCTGGCTTAGCAAACCAGATCCCAGCTTTTTGGCTTCTCAGAGTACGGGGGCCCAAGACTCCCACCCCTGCCCCAACTATAGTTTAATTTTAACTGTCAACCTAATTAAATTAAAAGAAAAACAGTTAAGGGATTAGATAGACACACCTTTGGGTGTGTCTGTGAGGGTGTCCCCAGGGGGCATTAATCAAAGGTGGAAGACATCCATGACTGGATGGCCTTACACATGGCCTGGTTCCAAAAGGCACAAAAGATATAAAGGGGGAATCCAGCCGAATACCAGCATGCATGACTCTCTGCTTCCTGACGGTGGACTCAACATGGCCGCCTCTTGCTCCTGCTGACTGACTCTGCAGCAGGGGCTGGTCTGTCCCTCCTGTGTGAACCCTCCTTTCTTGAGCTGTTCTTGTCAGAGATTTTGCCACAACAATAAGGAAAGCAGCTAAGACAACCCAGGAGAGTGGGGGTTGGGTCTTCCAGGCCTGTTCCAGTCAGCAGTTGGCTCCTGTGTAGTCTCTCTTACCCAGGCAGGCACTCTTCCCATGAGTCTCCCTGCCCTGCCCAGCCTCCTCCAATGCTCCCTCCTGGCCTTGTTGCATCTACAGCCTTCCCTCAATCGAGCTCTGACTACACATGAAGAAAAGAGCCCTGCCTACCTAACAGCCTCCTGGGAAGATGCATGGTGGTCCATGTCGGCCTAATGGGGAGGGAATGGGGAAGACCAGGCTGGAGAGCTTGATGGTGATGTTTTGCCAATGCAGAGGCTTGGAAGAGAGCTGAGGGTGGGACTGGGACGCTGGGATGGGGTGTAGGTGAGGGCAGGTGCCCCGCATCATTGTCTGGCACTGGCAACCTTTGCAATCCCTACTGCATCTCTTAGAGCTTCAGTTTATTCTTCTGTAGGACAGAAGGCAGCTCCACCTCTGTGAGCTGTCAGAACACAGGATGGCCTAAATCTGCATGTGCTGCTGTGGGAGGTCCCAGGGAAGGGCTGGGCTACCCGTCTTATGGCCAAGTTCTCCAGTAGGAAGAAACACAGAAACCTGGCAGAACTCAGTGCCTCCTACAGGCTCCGGGCTAGAAGGGCGGGTGTCAGATGGGCCCAGGGAGCATTCTCGGGCTGGTCTGCATCCCTCCGCAGGGTAGCCTGAGACCTAGCTTCATTCTGAAAGAGAAGGGAGGGGGCGCCATGGTTCTGCTGAGAGGGAATTGGGACATTGAGCACAGGACAGGGATTAGTCCAGCAGAGGGGAGCTGCAAGGCCTGTGAAGTGCTGTAGAGGTGACTGTCCCAACTCTACGTGGTCCATTAAGTCATGTGGAACTCCCATGGGAAGCCATGCCACACTGCCCAGTCTCCAGCAGCCCCAGTGGGTCCCCCCAGTGGACAGTGCCAGTGTGGGTGGGTAGAATGGTCTAGGTGTCCAGGGTGCTCATTGGCCTTCAGTGAGTCCAGAGTCTGCTGGGGGAACCTCCAGGGACACTGCTATGCATGGTAATGACACTGGCTGGCTCTTGTGGAAGGAGGTGACATTCAGTACCCAGGAAATTCATTGTTATTGCTGCACACTGAATGTCAAATGAATCCGTAATGGTGGTAGAGCTGAGTTAAAATATTGTCCGTGTTTCAAATGACTTGGATTATGGAAACCCCACGTGGGCGAGAGGAGGGTGCCTGTATCGCAGACAGACATGTATCGGGGAGAGTTGGCTGGCGGGAAAGGAAGGCATGAAGGTGGAGGCCACAGGTGTTGGCTGCACAGTCTCAGGCCCAGGCTGGACTCCGGGCCCAGCTCAGAGCTCAGCCCCAGGCTGGACTCTAGACTCTGCTTCAACCTCAGCTCTGAGCTCATCTCCAGGGTCAGCTCAAGGCTGGACTCCAGGCTTGGCTTCAGGCTCAGCTCTTAGCTTCCAGGGTCTGGGTTTAGAGAGAAAATAAAAAAAAAAAAACCCTGGTTTTCAGCCTTTTCCACTCACTATGTCTACAGGTGTGATGACCCTCTCTCTATGTCTGATCCAGGGAGTCCACAGTCACAGACAGGGCCTGAGATGGTGGCCTACCTATACCCTGCAAGACTCGGGATCTCCCCCCAGACACAGGAGTGGAAGCTCGATGCTGTGGCCTCCATCTGCCCCTCCTCTAGCCCGCCCAGCTGCTGCTCCATTTCCTGTCACTAGCCTCTGAGGGGACTTCCATCTGTCCTCCTCCCACTGTGCCTCTGACCAGGACAGCCCTCACTCTGGGGTGGTGTGAGGTCCCTGAAGACCCAGACAGTGCCAGAAGCAGATCTGGGGGAGAAGAGGGGCAGGAGTGCCTTGAAGGCTATGCCCGTGCCTTGTCTGGCCTTTGCCATCCTGTGTGTATTCTGAGTGCATTGCTTCATGTTCCTGCTGCAGATGTGGCCGTCATTGTCTCTGTGGCTTCTGCACACGAGCCACCAAGTCCCCCTGAACCATGCTTGAGAGCAGGCATCTCCTCCCCTAAATTATTCCGCTAGGTATTTGGATGACCAGTGCAGGACCAGTTCTCATCCACCGCAGTATGGAGAGGGAACTGGGGCAAGGGCCAGTGGCCCCTCATTCTCCGTCCCCAGCTAGGCTGGCTGCTTTGGGGTCCTGGTGACCTATAGATACATCAGCTTCAGGCAGCCTCTGTCCTCCAGCCTCGAGCATCAGGGGATACATGAATGAGGATCCTCCATGAGGATTGCCTGAGGAAAGGCTTGCTTTCTTTTCTTCCAAGGAGAGAAAGACAGAGAAGAGAGAGGGAGGGAGGGAGGGGAAGAGGACAAGGGAGAGGAGAGGAGGGAGGGGGAGGAGGAGGGAGAAGGGAGGGGAGGGACAGGGGAGGAGGAGGGAGAAGGGAGTGGGGAGGGAGAGGGAAGGAGAGGGAGAGGGGGAAAAGAAGAGGGGAAGAGAGAAGGGGAGGGGAAAAGAAAGAGGGGAGGGGAAGAGAGAAGGGGAGGGGAAGAAGAAAGGGGAGGGGGAGAGGGAGAAGGGAGGGGAAGAGAGAAGGGGAGGGGAAAAGAGAGAGGGGAGGAGAAGAGAGAAGGGGAGGGGGAGAGGGAGAGGGGAGGGGAAGAGGGAGAGGGGAGGGGAAGAGGGAGAGGGGAGGGGAAGAGAGAAGGGGAGGGGGAGAGGGAGAGGGGAGGGGAGGAGAGAAGGGGAGGGGAAAAGAGAGAGGGGAGGGGAAAAGAGAGAGGGGAGGGGAAGAGAGAAGGGGAAGGGGAGAGGGAGAGGGGAGGGGAAGAGGGAGAGTGAGACAGTCCTACAAGTTTTTGTTGCATCCACGCAGGAGATGGAGCCTAGATTCACACAGAGAGCAGCACCCTGCCGTTCTCATCAAACGCTCCGATTGATCCCCATTCCTCTGGGCTTTGCTCTCCCCATTTTGGGGACCCCCCCCACATTGGTTAGGAGTGTTTGGAAGCTTGATGAGACCTTGGAGATGTTTCTGGGCCAGCCATAGCAATGTCCACATGGGAAGACAGGTCTCCAGTGCCCTCCCTGTGCTTAGAGGACCCGCGCGCTCTCTGTGGCCCTTCGAGGAGAGAGAGAGCCTTCTGCCTGAGAGTCTCCTCCTCCAACATCAGGGATGACTGTTCCTTATTTTCTTCCTTTTGGTTCCTTGTTCCTTGTCTCCAGCTCCTCAGGGGAACATTGCCTAGGGACTGGTGTGGCGGGAGGACCTCCCCTTTCACAGGAAAAGGAGAGGTGAACGGAAGGGCTGCAGACTTTCCCTTTTCTTCCCCCTCCCCCTTGGTGTCCACTGTGCCCTTCAGCAATCCCACACAGCTAGGGTGGCCATCTTGTCATCTCTCTGAAGCAGTCTGACCATGCTGGGGAGGGACTGGGACCAGAATACAGATTCTCGAATGGTTGCCGAGCGCTGGGGAAATTGTTCCAAGAGTGACTTGTCTGCAGAGGACATGCTGGGCTGCTCTCGGGACAGAGGCCACATGAGCAGCATGGGAAATGAGCTGCAGGGGACGCTCCTCTGTAGGAAGGGCACTCAGGTCAGAGCCACTCAAAGACCCCGGGCACTTACTGCCCCTCCCCCTTTGGTTATGTTGGCTCCTGGGGATCTGTGCAGACCCCAGAACCTGGGAACTCCAACTGACTTCTGGGCAGAGAGGTTCCACTCTCCAGAGGTGACACCTTTCTGACTCCAGTGGCCCAAAGTGACCAGACACATGGCCATTTCTAGAACATTTCTCCCAGGTCCCTGAAAGCCCCCCCCCCCCCACTTCAGAGCCTTCAGGGTCACCCTCCTGTACCAGTGCCATGTAACACAGCAAGCAAAACCAGGTCTGCCAGCTATGACTGGAGCTGGACCCAGTCATGGGAGACAGACACAGAAGACAGGGGGCTTATGATGCCTTTCACTTTGGTCACACCTGGCCATCCCAGACACTCACCTTAAGTGCGGAACTGGCCTTGGTGTCCCTCAGGTTGAAGGGGTTGTGACCGCAAAATCCATGGTCATAGGTTCTGCTGCTGAGCATTCAGGGTCCGGACAGAGCAAGTGACAGAACATCTGTTCAGGTCACAAGGGATGACCCAGGTGCTAGCCTGGTCTCCCCCTCCAGAAACATTCATTTCCAGATGTCAGAGTAAAGGTTGAGTGCTATGAATTCATCTAGCCTGTCACAATTGTCATAAGCCCCACTTTGTGGGAGGGCAGAACTCTGTCACATCAGGGAGAGGCCAGATAGCACACCTGGGTGATAGCATACCATCTAGACAGTGCCCTTCACTCCTTAACAACCTTGAGTTGGTGATGTAACTGCTCCTTGCCTCAGTTTCTCCACCTGTACATTATAAAACAGTTGGCTGTCCTCATTCAACCAATGGACCAAAAAGTACTTACCAAAAAAAGAAAAAAATTTACATCTGCACTTCCCCGTCATTATTCCCTGGAGAATACAGCTTAACAACCACTTACACAGCAGTTAGCTGCATTAGGCCTTGTTAGAAATCCAGACACGATGTAATGGGAAGAAGAGGGCTCTGCAGATGCTCCATTGCCACGTTATGCAAGGGACTAGAGCATCTGCGGATTTGAATAGCTGCAGGGGTCCCTGAACCAAAGGACAGCTGTGTCCACAGCCCCTAGCTTGGACAGGAAGGAGGACACCGCTGTGAGACAGCCAGGAAGGCCTTGTGGAGGAGCCTGACCTCACTCACAGGCTTGTGCTGAGTCTTGCTTCATCTCATTGCCTGCAGCAGGTGGGACTCCGTGGGTGTCCTCCCAGTGGCAGCTTAGATGTCACCTCTTCTGGGAGACTTCCTGGATTCCTCCTGGGTTACAGCACTGGGACTGGGAGGCTCTGGTGACTCCTCCCCTCTCTCCAGGCTACCCAGATTTTCATAGTCATGTGGTTGCTGAGACTCTGGACAGCAGGGACAGTGAGGCATCTCCATAGGAGAGCCATCCCCGACTCTGACCCCTAATGCAAGTACTACTCTAAAAAATTTATTTTTCATGTTATATATATGGGTGCTTTATCTGCATGTATGTCTGTGCACACAGCCCAAGGAGGCTAGAAGAGGGAGTTGGATACCCTGGGACTAGAGTTGTAGATGGTTGTGAGCAGCTGTGTGGGTGGTGGGAATTAAACTTGGGTCCCCTGGACTAGGCAGCCATCTTGACTGCTCAGCCACCTCACCAGCCCAGCAAGTTTTAGTTGGAGACTGATCCAAGGTCCAGGGGCAATCTATGTAATGAAGGCACTCGAAGGTGCCAAACTGTACAATGTGTGTGTTTCCTTGAACAGGACGGGGTGAGAGCTGGTGACAAGGACACAACTGGAGACACAACTGGAGAAGTTCATAAAACAAAGTCTCTTAGCCGGAGAAGACATAGGGAGGGAGCTGGGATTTTGAAATAACGATGATCAAGTACATGGTAGTAAAACTTGCTGGATTAGCCTAAATTTGCACATGGGGAAAATTCAATCAGTTTAAATAATTCAATTAGAAAAGAAGGGGTCTGAGAATTAATGGGCTAAGCATCTAGCTCAATAAACTGGAAAGAGGGGACTAAAGAGAGAAGAAGAAAACAAAACAAAACAAAAAGTTCAGACACTGAAGTGGAATGAACTGCTGAACAAATTAACCCAGGAGCTGCCTGGCAGGGCAGCAGGAGCGCTAGCTGCCTTCTGTAGTGTGCGTGCGTTACTGTGTACTTCAAAATTGCCAAGAAAATAGATTTGAGACATTCTCACCACCTACAATGAACCAGGGTGGAGATGGCATACCGTTTAGCTCTTCCTGCAATACACACATATCAATCGACTACCACGATGTGTTCTGTAAGTATGCATCATTATTGTTTGTAAATCATGGTAAAGTGCTTGCTAGGAAACCCTTGAGGCCAGAGGTCAGACCCCAGAATCCACATACATGTTAGGTGGATGTAGAGATCTTCCTGTAGGACACTGACAGGAGTATGCTGGCTGACAAGACTGGGCTCCCACAGGCACGCTCACGCGTGTCTACACCTAACCCCACATTCATACAAGCACGCAGTGCACACCTCACGCACATACACATGAGAAAACAAATAAAACATGAGAAGACACACAGAGGTAGTAGCAGAGCGAATAAACGTTGAGCTTATTGACATAAAATGCAAGAAGAGACGCATTATAAATCACTATCGTGAACAACTTATATTAATAAATGGGGAATATATGATGAATCAGGCAATATGTTAGTGACATTTCTCGTTGGTGTAATAAAATACCCAGCAAAGGGAATTTAAGGGTTTGTTTGCGCTCTTGGTTTGAGGGCGCATCGCGACGGGGTGGCGGGCCCGAGACTGTCGCAGAGAGATGAATGCTGGCGCCAGCTCTGTCCCTCAGCTCTTTCATCAGCTCTGGGATCCCAGCGACATGACGGTGTTTTCCACAGTCGAGTGAGCCTTCCCACCTTTCTCGACACCCAGGGTCTACACCAAGGGTGATTCGAAATCCAGCCAAGCTGATAATGCAGATTGACCATCACAGGCTATTTCTCAAAAAAATACATTAATCATTATTCAAAGCTATAACATGGAGAAATGGAAAGCCTTACTTGATGGTTAGGAAATTGACTTTATTGTAGACTCTTCCCTCAGAACAAACCAGAGTAGTTTTATTCAGAACTTTGACTGGGAGTGGAGAGACAGCTCAGTCTGTGAAGTGTTTCCTTTACAAGCCTGAAATCCCACTTGCCTCCCTCCCTGGAACCACATAAAATGCCAAGTGTGATAATATGTTTGCAATCGCAGCACTAGGGAGGTAGAAACGTAAGGACTAGTAGTTGGCCAACTAGCCTAACCTAATCAGTGAGTTCCCACTTTGTCTTTTTTTTTTTTTATATTTGGTTTTTTCGAGACAGGGTTTCTCTGTGTAGCCCTGGCTGTCCTGGAACTCACTCTGTAGACCAGGCTGGCCTTGAACTCAGAAATCCGCCTGCCTCTGCCTCTCAGAGTGCTGGGATTACAGGCATGTGCCACCACTGCCAGGCTCCCACTTTGTCTTAAAAGGAAGGGGAGGAAGGAGGAGGGGGAGGAAGAGGAGAAGGGAGGTGGAGGAAGAAGAGGAGGAAGAGGAGGAAGAGGAGGAGAGGGTAGAGTTGGGGTGATGATTCAGTGGATAGAGTGCTATCTGTGCAAAGATGACTCAAGTTTAGATCTCTAGCAACTACGTTGAAAGCCAGGCATGGTGGCGTGGCCTGTCATCCCTGGGCGGGGAAGTGAGAGAGGCAGAGCTCAGAGGCTTAATGGACAGCTAGTCTAGCCAATCAGTGAGCTCCAGACTCAGACACTCTAACTCAAAAATTAGATGTTGAGTGATAGATGGTGACAAGCTCTGGCCTCTACACATGCAAGTGTAGATCCGGTAACACCACTATCTGAGAGGTGGGATTACCAGCTGGGCCTAATGGCTGGACTTCAGTGCTGCCGGCTCAGTTAAGCACAAATTCACCAGGCATCTAGAAAGCTGGAAGGTAGAATGGTGTGTTGTGAAGAGAGGGAGACTCTGATGCTCAACCGGTCTGGCGTGAAGGCCCGCCCAGATCATGTTAGCCCGTGAGGTTATCTTTGGAGGACTGTCGTGACTGTTCATGGATATGGATGGGCCCAGCCCACTGTGGGCAGCGCCATTCCCTAGGAGGGGGCTGGCTCCAGACCACAGAGAACAGGAGCAAACGAAGGGAGAGGAAGCAGACTCCATGGGCATTTTCCTTTCTCCCTGCTCTTGGCTGCAGATGTGGTGTGATTGGCTGCTTGAGCTCCTGCCTTGGCCTTCCCTTCATGATGGACTGACACCTGAAAGTACAAGCCAAAACAAATGCTTTCCTCCCCCTACGTTGGTTTTCATTTGTTTGTTTGGCCAGGATATTTGTGATAGCAACTGAAATGAAGCTGGAAAAACCCTCCTGTAAGGACTCTAAAACTGGGCCCAGAGATCTCCTGGACCCCTCTTCTCATTGCTCAACAGAAATAGGGAAGAAGCAGGGTGCTTCAGCCCCAGCTCCACACCAAGCTGGCTCCTGTAGATATGTGTCCAGTGCCAGCTGAGCAGCCCAAGGCTGAGCTGCATGGGCCAGTGGCGAGCTTGTTCTGTAGATTGTCACCACAAGACGCCTGGTGAGGAAGGGACCTTGGGCCTGGTCCTCAGGCCTTTTGGATACCCCAGGCCCGTCTCATCCTGACCCACAGGCCTATTGGTAACAACATGTTCCTGAGGAGACTCTAATCCTCCTGACTGTCCCAGGGCTCATGGCCACCTTCCCTCCTGACAGCAGGGATTTTCAAGGCAGGTCTGGAAGTTCTGTGTGCCATGCATGGGACCCTCTGAGCAGCTTCAGAGGCACCTCAGCCCTCACATCAGGGAACCCCTCCCAGAGAGACTCAAGGTGAGCCAGCCCCTTCAGGAGATAAACGGAGTGAGGAGCCGCAGCAGGAGCTCCCAGCCAGCAAGTGAGTATAAATCTCTCTGACAAACGGTCTCTCTCGGAAACTGGGAACAAAGGCCAGCCCGTGTGCTTATCCACCCCAAAGGCAGCGCGGACAGCCTGGACCCTGGAAAGCCAATCGTGCCAAAATTGATGGCCTGCTCAGAACGTCTCATTTATTACCAAGATGTGATAGAGGCACAGGCAGGCGTGACCAGGACAAGCTGCGTCCACACCAGGAGGGAGGTCAGACGGCTACTGCCTCAGCCTCTCAGGGCTCTGGTTCCCCTTCACTGCACAGCCTTCGCCCCAAGGACAAATGGGGTCAGGCCCACCTGATGAATCCCTGTCGCCAGCTTCATCCTTTCGGAACAGTCTGTTATTACTAACTAGCCTTCCAGGTCCTGAGAGCCTCCACAGCTTGGGTGACTCCTTCTATTGGACGCCTGTCCCCAGAGCACCAAGCTCGGCTCTCTCCTGAGCCCACTTTTGTACCTTTCACATAAGTCCCTTCCTTTCTTGGTCTCAAGACTCTAAAGGACTTTGATCTCTGTACACCTCGTCAGAACAAGGCATCAACTCTAAGTATCCCATTGGCCAGTGGAAGCCGCCGACGCTGTCTCCTCCCAGTTGTAGGGGCTGTGACAATGATGGGGGGTTGGGGGCGGATTTCAGAAGTCTCTAGGTGAAAATCCATGCTCTTCTCCAAGGCAAATGTACAGAGTGTACAGTACACAGGAGCCCCGGGCCATAGCCAGGAGTCATAGACAAGACATTCTTGTATGTGAATGTGAGCAAGGCCATGGCTGGAAAGGGTGCTGAGGTCTGGGAAGAGGGGCAATGGAAGCATACAGAGGGTCACAGTGCCCGGCTCCCCAAGAGGTTCAACCCAAGCAGAAAGCTGCAGAGCATGGGACAGCATCTGAGACTCCGTGTGTCCCTTCCCTCCTCGTCCTGGGGACACCTGCCCTGTTGCTAGGCAACCCTGTGTGGAGTCCCCTGTGTGGAGTCTCAAGCACAGGATGGCCAGGACTTGAGGCACTGGCCAAGGCTGAACCTTTGTGTGGCAGCAGCCACGCCTCTGGCACCTTGTAAACTGTGATGCTGCTTGGGCTAAGACACACCCGTTTCTTTTGACTCACCATATTTGGAGGTGATGTGTGTGCCTTCAGCTGCTGAGTTTGGGATGGCCTGCCATGCAGCTGTGGTCACCAGTGAGTGCCAGCCTGAGGGCTGCGAACACTTGAGGTGATGGGGACACATCTGGGGTCCTTGGTCCCTCTTTCTCATTTGCTCTGTTCCTTGCCTTGACCGCTTGGCAACTGGAAGCCCCTCTGTCACCGAGCTTCTGCCTCCCTGTGGGAATGAAGGACTGGGGCATGTGGTTCCTGGGCCGTTTGCTTCTGGGAGCTATACTCAACCCCACCAAAACCTCCTCCCAGCACTGGCCCAGGATCTCCAGAGACAGTGTGGATACAGAGGCCTGCCTGCCAGCAGGAGCCTCAAGCAAGTTACAGGGGACTCTCTCCTCTGAGGGGCTCACAGGGCCAGCAAAGCCATCCATACGTAGACATCATTATCCAGATGGCCAGCTCACTAAACGGACCAGAGGTCATGCTCAGTTCTTAGTTCTGAAACATATTCCCATCCCTTTCCATCTGGCATTGGGACTTACATTCCAGGCATGCACGTTCTAGGCCAGTGTACACCGAGCTCCTGAGCCCCCACTGGCCTCCTTGGCCCAAAGCTTTGTTCCCAAGGACTATGACTCTGTTATCCCAGAAGGGATCTGTGTGAGGCCTCAAGCCCCAGCTGTTTTAGAAGACCTAGCTGTTTCTAGAAGATCCAGTTGTTCTAGAAGCCCTAGCTGTTCTAGAAGCCCCAGCTGTGCTAGAAAACCTCACTGTTCTAGAACCCTCAGCTATTCTAGAAGACCCAGATGTTCTAGAAGACCCAGATATTCTAGAAGACCCAGCTGTTCTAGAGGCCCCAGCTATTCTAGAAGACCTAGCTGTTTCTAGAAACCCTAGCTGTTCTAGAAGTCCTAGCTGTTTCTAGAAGACTCAGCTGTTCTAGAAGACCTAGCTGTTCTAGAAGACCTCACTATTCTAGAAGCCCCAGCTATTCTAGAAGACCCAGCTGTTCTAGAAGACCCAGCTGTTCTAGAAGACCCAGGCATCAGTACTGGTGCCATCAACTCAGCCTCTGTTCTGGTAGGAGATTGTCCCATGGTTTCCTGGGAATCCTGACTGACTGGGACCATTTGACAACCTTCCTGCCACCTGCCATCATCTCTTGAGGGCAAAGGAACTGTTCTTGGTTCCTGTGGTAGCAATGGTGTCTCTCTAGGCATCTGTCTGGCTTTCTTCCTACAAAGCCCAGTGGGGTCTGATTTGCAAGATAAACTCACCATGAGAACATGAGTCAGGGACAGAAGAGACACAGTTCCTGAGGGACAGTTTGACATGTAGTGAGGAGGATTCTGGTGATGGGAGGACCCACTGCATGGCTTGGCCAAGCTGGTGGCCAGTGTAAGACCTTCAGGGAGGACAGCTAACTCTGCAATCCTTCACCATAGGACATCACATGGGAAAGTCTAGGAGGCCCTGGGTCGTGGCGTCTAATGGGCATAGCATCATTCTTCATGCTAACCGGTGCTCCTTTGAAGGCATCTATCACAACTGTGCGTTGCGGTGAATTTAAGCAAAACTCAAAGTTAAATGACTTGTGCTAAAATTATTAGATGCGTAACAACTGTAAGCTGAAAGCTAGCCAATGAGAGGCGCTTAATTATTGTTCAGCAGAAATATCAACAGCGTCAGAGTTAACCACCGAGCTACTAACGTAACTCCCACCAATTTCACAGGTCATTATTCGCTCAGTTAACGGTGGTGCTAATTGATGGAGGCCCGTCAAGCTGTTCTGGGGAGGGGTGATGCTGGGGATGAAGTCCCAGATGGAGAAAGAGAGGAAATCGCAAGGAACCCGAGGGCTTTCCTCAGAAAAACACACAGTGTGAAAGCCAAGTTAGCAGTGGGGTAGGTGTAGGAGACGAGGACCCCAGAGACCAGGTTACCCGTGGGGGATCCCTCCGCCACTTGGCCATGTTGGCTGGTTCAGTTGTAGCTGTTCAGGGAGCAAGGAACCTCACAGAGCCCTGTCCTGCCTCCCTCACAGCCTGAGGTGGCCACTGGAGCCCTACTGTGTGGTTTTCCTGCTCTTCACACTGTCCATGATGCAGTTAGGTAGTTCTAGACGTCTGGAGATGGTTAAAGTGCACGGGGAGAAGCTGTGCTGGCCATGTAGACAGTGTCATTGAATAGCAGGGACCTGAGCTCCACAGAATGCAGGGGCTTGGGAGACTGACCCGTGACGGATCACACAAATGGAGCGGAATGGAAGGTACCCAAGCCTCTAATCTCCACTCCACTGGGAGGGATCTTGTATGTGTGTGGCGGGGCTGTGGCTGAGCAGAGGATCTCTGGAGCTATCTCCTACAGCCTCCCACCACCTCATCCTGGTTTCCCAAGATGGTGTCTGGCAGAGCAGGTGGTTTCAGGACTGCAGAGGTTGGAGCCCCAGCTAGAGGCACCTTTGTGCTCTCCCAACGATGGCCCAACCCATTCTCCTCCCAGGGAGCCTTGGTGACCTTTCCTCCATGAGCACCCGAGGTCTAAACTTGCCAAGTGCTCCTGGCCCACCTCCAGGCCCAACCCTGAAGGTCCTTCCTCCAGAGTGCTGGGTGGCCTTTCCCAAGGTCAGCGTGTCCAGGTCCTAGCAGCCCACATTGGCTCCCTCACGATGACACACAGCTTGTGCAAAGCCTGCACCCAGCCACCCGCCTGATGTTATTTTTATTTATATACCTGAATACCGCAGAACAGCTGCTTTATTGAGATTCATCAGTCACAAGGCTTAATTAAAATAATGCTGGGTATCTAACTCAGCGTGGATCACCAAAGCAAATGTTTGTTTTGCTGCGTCAATTAAGGCTTCCCGTGGAACCTGCGGCTTCAGACAGTGAGGCCACATCTGAGTCTGACCGGGCCCCTCTCTGGAATACAGGGATGAGGGAATACCCAGGGCATCTCCAACTGCTCCTGGGCAGGTGGGATGGGAATGGGGGGGGGGGCTGTTGGGTGTCTCCCCCTCCTGGCATCTATGTCTCCCGTCTAAGGTTCTCACCACAGCTGTTTGTGTTTGTGTTTGTGTTTGTGTTTGTGTTTGTGTTTGTGTTTGTGTTTGTGTGTCTTCTGTGTTCCCAAGCAGAGACACTGTTTCTTCAAGGGGCTGCTAGACAGATGTCTCCAAGATAAAATGTTCATAGTCCCAAGAGGGTCCCATGGAGGTCAGTATGGAGGGGATCTAAGTTAGCATGAGGTACACAGCGTTCTAACTTAAAATCACCCCATCTCAAAAGGCTCCAAGGCAGTGGCCCTGACCAGGCCTCAGGTATTCCCAGTTGGTCTTTTCTGCTCCTAGAGGTGCCTGCACTCTGGGACCTGGCATTGTCCCCCTCTTCAAAGCCAACTCCACAGGTCTGTCCTCTGATAACTCCTGCCTGTGTCCTATGGACTCTAACCCTCCTGTATCCTCTTTCCCAGGGCACTGTGACCACACCTAGGACTGTTTCTATTTCAGGGTCCTCGTCCAGCCACACCTTTCTGTTTCTGCCTCAGGCTCCAAACTCACAGGTGGATTGGAGCATAGACACCCTTGGGGACAGTGACTCAGAGCTTTGTACCTGATATGCAAAGGACCTGGGGTGGTAGAGAAGAGATTGCTTTCCTGAGTGTGCAGTAGGGCCGGGGTGTCTGCCTTGGAGAGGGCACAGTGGGAGAGGGTGTGTGTGTGTGTGTGTGTATTTGGCTTAGACTGGCCAGGAGGGTGTGCTGGTTACAGACCTGTGTGGCTAATGTCCCCTAGGGGTGTCTAGAGGCAGAGGCCTGAGACAGCCAAGGCTAGACAACAGTGATCCTATCCAGCCAGTAGACATGGACACAGAAGCCAGAGGAGCCCTGTGGGGCCGGAAAATACAGGACCCGGCACCGAAGTGTGCCAGCTCAGAGGGTACAGTGTAGGTCAGCGCAGAGCCGAGCCTCCTCTGCGCCAGACCCTGGGCAGAGCAAAGCGTGGGCCTGTGCTTGAAGGCAGCAAGCACAGTCAAGGAGGTGACCACAGGGCCATGATGGGATCCTGGCCTCTAAGGAGCTGGAGGGGCTTGTGGGATACCAGGTATCTACAGCAGAGAGGCTCCTGTCTGTCCCGATAGACGTGTGCCTTTGTGTGAAGGTTGCACAGGGCACATGGACTTCAGCTATCATGTGCACAGAGCCCTCTTAGAGCACCTAGTCGGTACTCCAGCACTGGCGACAGTGTGTGGGACCCCAGAGCTGAGGCCCTGGGGCTGCTGTCTGAGTTCACAGGTTCTGGGAACCTCCAGGCTGCGGCTTAGAGGCGGTGATGCCCTCTGTCTCTGAGGTACCTCAGAGGAGAATCCAGCTGACGTGGTTCACTTTAGCGTCATCTTGACTGCACTTGGGATTACCCAGGAGACACGTATGTGCTCGCTGAGGGCATTTCCAGAGAGATTTAGCTGAGGTGGGGAGAGCCACTCTGAGGGTAAGCAGCACCTTCTTTCTCTGCTTCCCAACCGCAGACCTGAGCGCTCAGCGCTCTCACGCTGTGTCTGCCATGCCTTCTCCACAATAATGGGCTATTCCCTCCAAATACAAGTAAAAAGAAACACTTCCTGATGTAAGCTGCTTTTGTCATGTATTTATCCCAGGTACTAGAAAAGTAGCCGATACATCAGGTCTCATCCCAAGCCCCAAGCACCATCTGCATGGACACTAGTAGTATGGCCTCCTCCAAGAAGTCTTCCACTATGCACTTCCCAGTCCATAGTGGCCCCTCCTGTCCTCTCTACTTGTGTGGCCTTTCCTCTACCCCAGATACTCATATTTATGGGCCCTGGAGTCCTCAGAATCTGTCTGTCAATGACGTAATGAGAGTTGGTTGCTAGGCGACCTGCCTCAGCTCAGTTAGAGAAATCTGCTCTGGTTTGAAGGGCCCCTGCCGATTTCTTAAAATATCAGCTCTTAGCACACATCTCATCCCAGAGCCGAGAGAATGCAGCGCTGGCAATCCTCCCTTCCCCCACCCCAGGCCTCCCTTCCCCTTCCTCCGATGATGCTGGCTTCTGAGAGCTGATCGTGTGAGACTAACCTCCTTGTCTCTCCTTGTCACGGTCCTTAGCCTGTAGAAGAGGGACCTGTGATTGCGGTGACTTCAGCAGGCGTTGGCAGAGTCTGCAGCACGGTTCTCGAGGATGAAATGGGAAGCGCATCCCAGATGATCTGCTAAGTGAATGCTGCTTGTTGTATATAATTATAGACAAAGGCGTTAGCTAATGGCCCCCGTGTAAGCCTGCGGGAGGTCTGCAGCGCCACGGGGGACTGACATCAGTCCTGCATTGTCTGATACTCTTATCAATGATGTAGACAGGAGCAGAAAGGCCTGCCTGTCAAGAAGGGACTGAAACAAAGGATAGAGAGAGAGCTCTCCACGCGGCCGTAGCTCAGGTTCATCCTGGTGTGGAGATGGCTCAAAATGGAGCAGGCTTAGACTGGGGGAAACTGAATGGGATTTGGTGGTGCTGTCCAAATGGGAGTGCTGATCAATCGGATGCTAGCCCAGAGGCACAGTGAGGCCAAAAAGCAAACGGAGAGATCAGACTCATGGCTCGACAAAAGACATACGGTTAGAACGGGGGGAAAACAAAAAAACAAAAAAGAACCAAAAAAACAAACAAACAAACAAACAAAAAAAAAACCCCAAACTCCCAAACCAAAATGCAACAGAGGCGAAGCAAATCAATCTAAAACAGGCAAAAATATGGGAACTGGAACTTCAACAAATGAGGCACTCCAGCACCCCACGGGTCTAGAGGGAACGGGTTAATGATGTTTGTTGTGAGGAGGACTGAAGTTGTGGGAGTTGTGAACACCGTGTGACCTGACCTCTGCAGCAAGTATCCAAAGGAAAAGGAGAGAAAATGTAACCTGACAGCAGAGACATGAGCTCCCCACGCCATGTCATCCTCTGTGTGGTTAGGCCACGCTTGTTCAAGCTGAGCAGACACTGCCCCGTGCTCCCACTGCTGGGGGTCCTCCTCACCGAGAGCCAAGCGTCAGGTTCACAGATGTCAGAGCTGCCTTCTGTAGTCGGAAGCCAGAGATACTCAGTGCCTGTGGACAGTGAATAGGCATACCACTGGCTGCCCTCGAGTAAGGGAGACACTGCTGAAAGGCACAGAAAGACCTGAAGAACCCAGAGGCCACGGACAGACTGCCCTGTATGCTCTGATACAGAACGGCCCAAGCCAGGCCAAGCCGGCCGCCCTCTGGGGTGGCGGCGTGCACGGGGCTTCTGGGTCCCAGAGATGCTCATGGCAATCTGGTGGCAGCTGCTCTCATCTGGGTAAAGCCAGCCCTGCTTCCGGGGTGTGCATCTGTGTGGGTGTGGTGGCCCTCCGCGCGGCGTTTAGCCGATGTGTACGTGAGCATCAATGAAACAACTGTGTGCTTTTATTTTTCTTTTCGGGGGCAGAGAGTGGACCCAGGGCCACCGGCATGCTAGGCACGCGCCCTGCCGCCGGGCTATGGCCTCTGCTCTCTTCTCATGTTACGTTTCACCGTTTTGAGACAGGATTGCACTGAACGGCTCAGGTTGGCCTTGAACTTGTTTTTGGTTTTTTTTTTTGTTTTTGTTTTTGTTTGTTTTTTGTTTTTTGAGACAGGGTTTCTCTGTGTAGCCCTGGCTGTCCTGGACTCACTCTGTAGACCAGGCTGGCCTCGAACTCAGAAATCCACCTGCCTCTGCCTCCCAAGTGCTGGGATTACAGGCGTGCTCCACCGCTGCCCGGCGGCCTTGAACTTGTAATCCTCCTTCTTCAGCCCCCCAGAACACTAAGATCACAGGCATGTGGACTTGACAGTTGTCTCAATCCTGAGAGAACCAGTGCGGGCTTTCTTTTGTTCTGAAAACCCACACACCTGAAGACCGGAACCTTTTGGATGGTGGACAGCAGGCTCAGAGGTGCGATTCCCGACAGGAGGAGGCAAGGAGACAAGAGAGACAAGCCCTGTGACGTCTTCTGTTGGAGGCGCTATCCAGAGAGCCCATCAGGATGGAGAGGCCTGGTTGGGCATGGTAGGGAGGTGCCCAGAGCTTAGTGTTAAGACACCAAGAAGAGAATCCAGGAGCAATTCCCGATGTCCAAACAGGGTGCCCTGGTGTCTGCTGCTAATTAACTTATAAGGGCATGAGGTGAAACTCCGTGGGGTCATGCAGAGGGCACAGAGGAAGGGAAAGGCTGGGCATGTCAGCTAGAGCGGGCTTGGCGCTGGCACACTTAAGCGGAGGGAACCTCTTATGTGGTAGCAGCACCCCCCTTACGGACGAGGGGCCAGGCTGCCCGGCTTGCACAGTGGTGATGGGTCTCTTGCAGTTTGGAGCCTGGGCGGCCGAGGTTCAGCTGTCAGCACACCTGGGTTCTTGTGAGGGCCCTCTTCCTGGCTTGCGACTGTCTGTGTCTACAGTGGGAAGGGACGGGGAGAAGTGGACAGGGGTGAAGGTGGGGGTAGACAGGGAAAGGAGAGAACGGGAAAGAAATGAGAGGAGAGAGACAGGAAGGGAGGGAGGACATCTGGGAGAGCAGAGAGTCTTATCAAATTAGAGCTTCCCTTGTGACCTCATTCGACCCCAGAGACCTGTCTCCAGATTGTCCTGTGGGGGTCAGGGCTTCAGCAAATTCACTTTGGAGGGGACACAGTGCTGTGCCTGCCCATACCTCAGGCACACCACAGGAGCTCACCCGGAAGAAGCATAGCTCTGGTGGAGGGTACACTAGCCCCCGAACAAAGACCACTGCGAGCTACTAACAGCCGTGAAAACCAGCCTTAGAGTTTGTATTCTTGCAGCAGACAAGTTAACTCATGTCAGACAAACCTTTCCACAGACGCTGACAGCACCGGGCAGAGGCAGGACAGCACTCACTGGAGGCCCTAGATAGAAGTCTAACGGTGGCAGGTCCTAAGGACAGCACGGGCAGACCCTGGGTGCAGCAAGCAGGACGGCACGCAACCACGGCAATGGAAGCCGTGCAGTCTTCCTGCTGGAAACAAGGACAGAGCTTAAGACCCTTCAGGTGCAAAGGAAGAAAGGGGGGGGGGTGAGAGAAAGGAAGGAAAGAGGGAGGGAGGGAGGGAAGGAGAGAGGGAGGGAGAAAGGAAGGGGAAGGGGAAGGAAGTCAGGCTAGAAAGAGAGGCAATCCAAGATGGCGCATCTGTGACGACATCACCCACTGGTTCCACGCGGCTCAGTGCAGCTGGAAGTAACACGGAGACCTGAGCTGCCCCCAAGGGTGGGCAGGGCAGTTTAAATCACAGCAGAGTCATACACAGTCTCTTGAAACTGAAGTTTATCTAAATTGACAAGCAACACTGGTTTATAGGCTGTTTGTTTGATCGGAGAGGCACAGATCCAGGAGATCATGGTTTCTTTCAGAAGTCCAGAGTTGTCCTCTGTCCCCACCTTGCTGTTAGGATGGGTCTTGCTTTTGGGATCCTGGACACCATGGCCTGGTCGGGGCTCAGGAGTCTGCTTCATTTCTACAGCCATGCACTGGTCAGAGACACCCTTTCTCTAGAACACTGCTTATCCTGCCTTTCTCTGGACTTAGCTCCAAGGCTCCTTCTTGGTTTCTTTTGTCTTTCCAGCTCTGCACTGGGCTCTTTGGTGCCTTCAGCCCAGGATCAGGGCCTTCCTCAGTAGAGAGGGCTGAGGGAGAACAATGCTAGACATCAAAGCTAGTGGGCCAGGTATAGGAGAGGCATAGGTGGTGTACGTGTGTGTGTTTGAGGCATATGTGCTGTGAGTGTATGAGTGTGTGTGAGGCATACGTGGTGTGCGTGTGTGAGTATGTGTGTGTGTGTGTGTGTGTGTGTGTGTTGGGAGGGGGAGTTCCTCTTCACAGCTGCCCACATAGGCCTGCCTGTGGTCCCCACCCAGCCCTTGAATATGGATTTGTGCCTCAGGACAGGAGGCACAGGCTCGGCCTTAATTAGACGTGATGAGTGTGTGTGTGCCTGGAATCAGCATCAAAAGGGACAGCCGCCCACCACCCCTCCCCTCTCCCCTTCCAAGGACAGCATCTGCTTCCTCCCTCCCAGAGCAGGCCGGCTCTGACAGCAGGCCCAGGAGTCCCCTCTATTTAATTAGGACGGAAGTTCCCTCAACCCTGGGAAAGGATTTAATTTCAATATTTCCTTTGCTGAGCTGGGATCCTCCTGTCCCTCCACACCAAGGGCCTTTCATGGCAGCTTGGCCCCGCCCCTGCCCTCTCGCTGCTATAGGAGCCCCTCCCAGAGAATGGTCAGGAGGAGCCAGGGCAGCGGGGTGGGGGTACCTCAGCTGTGAAGAGAACCCCACCCCTCACCCCACCCTCATCCTTCCCTGCAGCCCAGCCCTCAGCAGCAGGGCCTTAGAGCCTGTGGCCAAGCACGGCTCTCTCTAAGCGCCTGTGGACTGACTGGGAGCCACAAGGAGTACACTGACCACTGACCTCAGACTTGAATCTCTGGGTCACCCCCAAACCTCCCTCTTGCTCTCTGTTTTAGCCTGGCCTATTCTGTCCCTGGTATACACACACGTGTGCGCGTAAGCACATACGCAAGCATAGATTTACATATGCGCCCAGTGTGCCTTGGGCAGTTGTAAGCATGCATGCTATGCATGTGCACACCCACTCGGTGACTGTGTATACTTGTGTGTATGTGATCACAGGAGCACATTTATACATTTTGTATATGTGTCTGTCAGCCCGGGTGACTGGGCTGAGCCTGGTTCCTGTCATTTCTCTTTAAATTACTGGATGCTCTGATCCTTGGCTGACCTCTCGGGGTCAGCATTATCCTGATCACAAGAGGGGCACTGGACACCCGCAGGGCAAGCATACAACGCTCAGTGGACAGACTTCTAACTCAGCCCATAGCTGGGAGGTGGGGGAGGGTCTAGCCTTGGGGAAAGGAGGATCAGGATCTGGTGACAGTAGCCTGGCCTGCCCCGGACTCAGTTTTCCTCTGTGTATGGACATCCCCAATAGAAAGTTTTGCTGTGCCCTGTGGAGTCCCTTTCCACCAGGCTCTGGCCAGCTGTGTTCCGCCAGCTCTGCTGTGCTCTGGCACCAGCTTCCCTTTATCTCTTGCTTTGTGCAGGACAAAGATCAGCTGAGACCTGGCTCTCAGCCCAAGTGGCCCTCAGCCCTTCGGAGGCCGCTAATGAGAGGTGTCAGCCGGTAGCTCTTCAAGAGAACTCGCTGCCCTGAGCAATTTCTTAAAAGGAGAATTCTAACCTTAAGGAGTCCTTTGAACACGTCGTGAATGAGCAATGAACACAGCCCGGACGGCTTCTTAGAATTACCAAGGGCTGCAGATTCGTGAAAAGAGAGATTGATTTCCATTTGGTCTCCTGAATACATTTCCTGTGTTCTCCAGGTGTTTGTCAAGCCTGCACTAAAGGGGAGGTGGGATCCTTGGCTAACAAATTATGATCATTCGTATGCTCCCTCCCTCTTCCATACCCCACCCAAGAATTTATGCATTCTCCAGACAAAACGTGCTCCCCCGGACAGTGCCGGCCTCATCTTCACGGCAGTCAGGTGTCGATGGTATTGATCGCACCGTCCCCAGCATGCATATGTGGATGGACGCCCACAGCCCCAGGGTTGTGCAGCTGCTTATGAGGAACTGTCCTCAATCTCCAGCTCTCTCTGCGGCGGCTCCTAGCTCGCTGTACCCTGTCCCAAGTCCATCCCCGAACCAGCCACTCTGGTTCTATCTAGTACCAGCCTCAGGCTGGTTTCTTGTCTACTCCCCTCCCTACCACTCACTACCCATTCCGGAGAACTGTTGACCAGATGGCCCAGGCCTGCATACAGCGTTCGCTGTGTAGACATTTGACATGTACATGAGCGAGTCACTGAGCGTATGAATGAACAAGTGTGTACTCTGTTAGAGAATGAGGGATGGGAACCCGTGAGCAATCAGACAGGTAGCCTCCGGTCTGTGGAGGTGGCCACTGGATTGGAATCGGGGTCTTAGATCCCTCTTAGGACTCCCTTCCAGGTACTGGCAAGCTAGAGGCCAAAGTCACCCCATCCCTGTGCACCCCAGAGGAAGCACTGTGAAAGTCCTGGAACCATGCAGATCAAAGCCACCTCTCACAGAAGCACCCTGCCACCACAGGGCTCCGGAGGCAAATTTACAAGGAACTTCCTGAATTGCTTTCTTTCCTGTTTTATGAAATACCTCTCTAAATGTCTGCCTATAGCTCTCTTGAGGAATGGAGGGAGAAAAATAGCAATTAAAGTCTTGTCATCAGACTTGTTCAGGCCGTTAAGTTGTTCAATCTTGCATAAAAAATCGGTGCATGTACTCGACGTGGGCGGGAGCACCTGGCGAGGCTGGAAATGTAAATCATGGCATAATGATATGCAAGCTGCCTGCTGGAGGCAGCCCAGACCGTGCTGTCAGGTTCAGATGGCATGGGCCCCCACCTTCAGGGTCCCCAGCAGAGGTTGGGGAAGGCTGCTCCAGGCATGTGATCCTGCTGTGGCCCCGGCTGTCTCCCCGTCCCCAGTCTTGCCCAACACTGGAATCACACCCAGGAACAGCTCACAGAACTATCCACTGGGACAGATGTGGCTGGCTCCTGGACAGACTCACCATGGCTCTGGGGCTGTGCAAAACTGCCAGCCAGCCATCCCGGAGCCCCGATGGCTGGACATTTGCTGAGGTCAGCCGTGGTCCCCATGGGGGAAGAGCAGGAGACAGCCATGAGCAGTGACATGACCAGACCCGGCCTTTCAGCTGGAGCGCAGATGAAGTCACAGATGAGGGGGGCACAGCTCCCTAAGATGCACTTCCCCCATCCCCAAGCAGGAGACCTCAGCTACTCTCTCTCAGCCTGGATGCCAGGTCTGTTCGTCGTCGTGGTTGTGAATGTCCCACTTTATGGCATCTCAAGAGAAAGATAGCTCAGGCTGTAGAGATTCATTCCCCTCTGCAAGAGGGTCGTTTATTTTGACACATGTGGTTTAGTTTCAATTATTTATCATAACACTGGAGAAGGCCATGATAAAAGCCCCGAAGTGTGTTTAACTGCAGCTTCGGCAAGGGCGACAGGTGCAGCGGGTGCTTGGGGAAGGCGCCTGGGGAGGGGAGGTAGCCCAGTTCTGGAGGGGGAGGGTGTGGGGCAGCACGCCTGGCCTGTGGGGAGTCCTCAGGGCTGGGAGTGCAGTGGCTGTGGAGATGCTGCGTGCTGTGCGGTTCGCAAGTGACATCTTGTTCCAATGCTGTCTGAAGGGTGATTGGAAGCTGAGCCTCTGATGTGCTGGGATGAAGTGTTCCCACCCTCCACGCCACCCCCCTTCAGCAGTATCAGCCACTGGAGCAGAGAGAAGGAGCATTTAGTAAATTCCCAGGGCTGGTAGGATCCCCTAGCCTCAGACCATCCACCCATCAGTCTCCACCTGTGACACAGTTTGCAGCACAGACTCTGCCTCGGTTACTTGGGGGTCCAGAGCAAATGTCTAGGCCTGGGCGACTGCAGGGTCTCATCCACTTGAGACTACCTTAGGACTTGGAGACTGCCTGGAGTAGCCATGGTAACTCTCCTCTCTCTGATGGACAGCTGAGGCTGCCAAGGGCCTGGCCTACTGACCAGCCAAGGGCTGGCTGGCTGGCTACGACCAGGAGGAAAGAGGTCTTCCCTGAGTTGGACTGGCAGAATCAGCCAGTTCAGGGACTTCCTACTACAGGGGTGGGAACTGAGGCTCCACAGAGCAAAAGGCTTGGGCCCCAGGCTGGGAAGCAAGCTCTTCAGGCTTCCTCTGGTCTGGGCACAGACCAGGGCTCCCAGAGTTCCCCCTGTTTCAGACAATAGTGTCCACTCCAAAACAAGCCAAGAGCAATGCTTCCATAGACCATTATTTAAGGCAAATCTGGATCAATCTCGGGGAGGCTGCACCGTGCTTTGATTTACAATGGGAAGGAAATGGTCACGGGGTTGGCGCCTGGTTCTGGTTTTGGATTCTGCACTATTCTCTGTGTACCTCAGCCCGCATTTATTTACACCACTGGAGTGTGAATTCTATGAATAAATTTTATTATCTCGGGGCTTTGTGATGACAAAAAACACGAGTGCCATTGAACGGTGAGATGACGCCCGTGCCTTCTCATTATGCCCAGCAGGGCCCGGGGAGGGGCCTCCTGGGAGCTTCATTTAGATTTTAATTAAACTGACTTTCTCCAAACAATTTGCAATAAATTAGTGCCAACCAGGGCTCGCAACATCTAGGCATAAGGCGCACCAGCTCTCCTGTGGGGTCACAGCGTGAGCTCCGACTTGCTTGGTCCTAGGTTTGTATACCTGTGAATATCCTCATCGGCCTGCCCCCGGTGCCTGAGGTGATATACTGGCTGGGGACTTGAGGGAAGACTGCTGTGGACCCTGAGTTTCATGCCTGGCCTGATGGTACCTCAGCCTGGTCACCTACACCAAGATGACCAGAGAAGAGATGACCCCAAGCTCAACGCCTTCTAAACTGACTCTGCGGAGCATTTAGCCCTGAGAGCTTCAATTTTGCTCTAATTCATCATCTTCAGTTCTCCATGTGGGACCAAGGATGGGGCTGGGACGATCTATGGCGGGCTCTGAAGATGGACAGACAGAGCGCACGCCTTCGCTCAGGTGGGTCTCAGAGCCTCTGACTCTCAGCACCTCTGCTCTAGGGAGGAGGATCGCACTGCTATCCAGGAAGAGGAGCAGGCAAGCCTGCTGTCCCTGTCAGCCCCACTGTGCAAAGGGACAGTGAAGCTCTCAAGAAGAACGGACCTAGTCTGGGCCCATCTCCTCAGGGCTGGCCCGTGGGCCTTCCTTAATTTTTCCAGGGCTCAGTCTGACTGAATGTGTCACCTGATAGCCTCTGTGCAGGCCATAGCTCAGGCAAGGTGACAGTGTGTGCGCTTTAGCACATGCTTTCCTGCGCCATCCTGTCAGCTGTACGTTCTCTGGCACCTGCTGGGACTGAGGTCCCGGCTGCAGGCAGTGGCCAACTCATCTCATAGGTATGCTGTTCACCTTGTAGGACGGGGGTTCTGAGCCTCATTATGAAGACCACTCTGCTCCGCAGGGGCCTCAGAGTCTGCCCTTAGAAGGCTGAGGAGAGATAGCCTACAGCTCCAGGGGCCAGGCTCTTCCATGAGCACATATAGGTCCAAGATGTCCTTGGAACACTTGGCCTATGTGGTAGGTGACAGAAAGGCCTTGTCCCATGATATATGGTGTCGAGTGGTCACCTTCCTGTATGCTGCTAGAGTCATGCCATGCTGGAGTCATGCCATGTTGGAGTCATGTCATGTCATGCTGGAGTCATGTCTTGTCATGCTGGAGTCATGCCATGTCATGCCTCAGCAGACAGGACCAGAGCTCCTTATCTGTTTCTGGTGTTCTGAGAACAATCCTGCGGGCGTCAGTTGTGAGGTGCCGGTCTGGGTTCCATATATCCAGACTGAATAGCTGCAGAATGCAGCACGTGTGCCCACAGCCCCCACATGGGAGCACATCTTTCTCACCTGTGTATGTCAAGGGACGTGGTCTGCTGGGAGCACCCACCTGCGGGTGAAGGATGAATCCCAGATGGCTTCTGGAGTTGCCTCCAGCTCCCCTCGTCACCGTCACCCGTGTGGTCCAGAAGGAAACTGTGGATGTCAGCAACTGTGACTTCAAAACGACGCACTCAAGAGTTACTGAAGGGGGGAGGGGCAGCCAGAGCACCCAATGTCTACCCAGCGGGGGCTGTCCCCGTCCTTGCTGAGCATCTGCTCCTACAGCTGCCCGCCCACCACCCAGTGCCATCGGTGCCGCTGTATTTCAAGGCAATAACGTTCCGTGGCAGTTTTGCTTGCGTGCAGTCACAGCCCATTGGCTTTATGGAAACACTCTTGGAGTTTACTTCCCAGGCAAGGGAAGGATAGCTGTTCGCAGGCACTTGGAGGAATGCCTTGGTGGTCTGGGTGTAAAGTGGGGAGGTCCACCCCCACCCCCACTCCCCGCCCCCACTCCCAGCAAGCACCTGTCTGCTTCAGTTGTTGTCAACCGAGGTGGGAAGATCCAGGCCTTCTCATCTCACATGGAACTAACGGGGTTCACGGAAACCCCTTTACCCAGCATACCTGTCGATGTGGGGTAAGGTTGCTGTTCGCTGGGTAGGGAGAGCATCTTCCTGGAATGACCTTGATGGCCTTAGACTAGTAAGAGAAGGCATCTACCAGCGTGAGGAAGGACTACGGCCAGGGGTCCCGCCATTCTCCTCCCTGCCCCTCCCCCAGTCCTGCTTCTGTTATTTACTTACGGATAACAGAACTAGTGTCTGTTACATGGAGAGAGTCAAGTGAACTGAGGCAGGAGCAGAGGTTCGGTGTCAAACGAAGATCATTCATGCTGGGGACATCCCACCTCCCTGTGGCTGGCCCCCAAACCTTCCACAGCTGCACAGCTGGCCCTGCCGTGCTGCCCGGCCCAGCCCAGCCTAGCTGAGAGCCGCAGACTCAATTGTGTCTGGGATTGCATCATTAATAGAGTCCACACCCTACCTGTCTCCAGGCGCGGCAGGACTCTGGTGCCAACACTTGGGTTCCAGTGAGATTCTTCTCGTCATTGGCAGCTTCACACGCAGTGGCTCCCAGGCCTGCAAGGCACAGCTGGGCCCCGGGCCGTCGTGGCCAGGCATTGTTCTGGCAGTGGGAAAGCCCCAGCTCCTTGGCTGCCTGGGCCACACCCTCCGCCTTCTCCTCTTCATGCCTCAACCTTGGAATCAGGAACACAGGATGTATCAACAGCCCTGGTCAGCTACCTCTGCCTGGCCTCCGTGTGCAGCTCAGCCAGCCAGAGAACCAAGTGGAGTCAGAGCCTGCAGGCCAAAGCACAGCTAGAGCCAACATGCCCTTTCTATGTGGGGAAACTGAGGCACGGGGGGGGGGAGACTTCTGGTAGCAGCCTAACAAAAAATGTAGGGCTGAGTTGGGGGTCCCTCAAGCTGTGGCCATGGTCCCCCGTGTCTCTGCCTCACTTAACCAGTTGGGCGCAGTCTGACACATGCTGGAGACACCGCCTGGAGAGGTACCTCAACTGGCAGCTACCTCAAGAATCATTTCTGTGCTTCCGGAAACCTTGGAATGTGTGTGTGTGTGTGTGTTTGTGTGTTCATGTGTGTGTATGTGTGCATGTGTGTATATGTGTGCATGTATGCGTGTGTATTGTGTGTTTGTGTGTATACTTCCACTGTATAGGCAAAGTGTAAGAGGGCACCAAGAAAGAGAATGTGGGAGTTTGAGCTGCCAGGAGCCCCTGACTGCCGAGCCAATGGCATATCCAGGATCCAGCATTGTTCCAGAACCCCTGACCCATCTTCCCTATGGATGTGCATGGATGTATGTTCATGTATCTATGTGTGCACACATTTGTGTAAACACGAGTGTGTGCACATACAAGTGTATGTGCATGTATCTATGTATGTATACATTTGTATAAACACACATGTTTATGCACAAGTGTCTGTACATATACCTATGTATGCACACATTTGTATAAACACATGTGTGTGCACGCCCAAGTATATGTGCTTCAGAAGCAGAGTCAGGAAGGCAGTGCTTACTCTCAGACCCCCGGCTCAGAGTGCTACCCCTCTGGTTACCATCAGACTTTCCAACAGTCCCAAGGCTGACTGTTGGCTGAGCCTGTCACCCCACTATGCACCTGCCCAGCCCTCAGTCTCTGACTCACAGGCTGACATTCTTGGACCTCAGGTTCTAGGCTCGTCTGCCAGACTCCAGGTGAAGACAGCACTGCTCAGCTGTTTGACATCACAGAGAAGTTGTAGGTCATGGGGTTGGGTGGCAGGTGGTGGGCGGTTCAGCCATCCAGGAACAGTCAACCTCATCTAGGCCCAACTAGGGAGGTAGGCTAGAGTCACCGGTGGCTTCCCAGTCCTGCTCCTGTGACTTGAGCCCTGTTCTGCCCTGCTCTGCCTAGCCTTAGTGCTGGCTGAGCAGATGCTTCTGAAAGGATCATAGAAACACAGCATGAGATGCTCCGAAATCCTCCGGCAGATTCTATATCCCAGGTTCCCACTGGTGTCGGGAGATGCTTCCTAGGCTAAAATGATGAGCAAAGATCAACACTCCACACCAGACAGAGCTAATGTAATGGCTCGTGTCATCCAGTGGAAAGAATGGGGCTAACATCTACATTCAAGAAGACGCTGGGAACGCTCTGCTGGGTAATGTTTGAGAAGTGGTCCAGAAGTTATGTAACCTGCGATCTGAGATCATCAAGCAAACTGTGTTCGGACTGGGATTGGGGACTATGACGGGGAGATGCTACGTGAATGGCTGCCTCAGAGGTGTTAGGTGTGAAGGCTGCTGTGGTAAATGGCTAGGGTATCGGGGCAGCTCCCCAGCATCCTTTGAGATAGGAAAAGGGATGCTCTGGATTGGAGGTATGACATGGATTTTAACCAGACTGAGGAGAAGCTGGGCTATGTGCAAAGGTCACTCTGGTGGCTGGTTGGAAAGCTTTAAAAGCAGCACACCAGGAGACATCACTGAAGCCCTGGAGATATGTTAAGGGAAGCTCACGGGGAGGGAGAGCTGAATGTGACAGAGGATGCAGGACAGACGCCGGTCCTGATGCTGTCCACAGTGCTGTGTGGCAGTTGGGCAGCTGTAGGATCTCAGGTGGACGGTCCACGCCGGTCGGTGTTCTGTGGGCTGGCCTGCTGTCAGCATCGCGATCAAAGCTAGAAGGGAATAGGAGAGCAAGAGCAAATGGCTACACAGAAGCTGCACTTGGCTGCCAGAAAGACAGACTTGCTCAAGACTTGGAGTGGGAATGGAGCCAGGCTTGAGAAGCACATCACAAACAATAGAATAGAGAAACGACAAGAAGCAAGCAACGACAGCGGTGGAGTGCTCACCCGGTCAGCAGCCTCAGGGGGTAGAAGGTAAAGTTAAAGAGCAGGGGAAAGGCTGGAAAGGCTCAGAGGTTAAAGGCACTGGCTGCTCTTCCAGAGGTCCTGGGTTCAAATCCCAGTTCCAGGTGATTTGACCTGTTCTGGCTACACGGGGTCTGCGGGTCGCTGACATGCATGCAGGCCTCATGTGCAACATTCAGTTTTCAAAATTCAGGTTAAAATGTAGTGTAGCAGTGGATGCTGGCAAACAGCTTCAGATACACAGTCTTGGAATGGGTGCAGCCCCAGGCGGCAGGAAGGAAAGTCTACACTCTAGATTCTTCAACCAATAGCCAAGCACAAAGAGTAAGCACCGTACCTCGGGGAAAGAACAGGCTAGTCAGAGTTCTCCTCCGGAACACTCCAAAAGAGTAAAACTGTCATTCAAGTCCAGCCACAGAAAGCATCTTCCAAAGTACTCAGGACCCCAGGTACTGTTATCAACCCTAGCAATGCAGAGTGAGTTTCAGTCAGCACTGCGGAGCTCAGGGCAAGGTCTGGGGGTGGGGTGGGGTGGGGTAGCCAACAGAGGCCAGAGCTGCAGCGCCTATGAGGACTGTAAGCCAGTGCAGTGTGAGTGTGACTGTCTCCCAGGAGGCTTCCTGCCAGTGCTCCCTCCTCTGGGATCCTCCGGATCCCTGACTTACTTAGGCAACGTGGAGTGGAGGGATCTGTGAGTCCCATCATGGGCCTCAAGAAGCCAGATCCATTCTCGGTGTCTGGTAGGTAAGCCTTGAAGTAAAGTGCCCCACCTGAGCTTCCTTCCCATAATGCCAGACTGATTAGGGACTGTCCCTCCTCCCACTCCTCCCTCTGCAGAAGAGGAGTCCCACGAAATTACGGCCATCATGTCATTCCTGAACGTTTTCCTTGAAGAATCAGGTGTAACAGCTACGACTCTGTTACTCAGCAGTGGGCCTCAGTGTCTCTCTAATACCAGCTGATGTGCAGAGTCAACACGGAAAGCTGGGCGTGCAGCCTCGCAGAGGTAGCTTCCATTAAGGTCTACACAGTAGTGGGGATGAGAAATACTGGCTCCAGCCCCAGCACAGCAGGGCTGGTGGGATGGGGTGATGCTGCTGACATTGGCTGTAAATGACACGGGACAAAGATCCCATGCCCACATGACCTCCACACTCCAGTCAACCTGTCAATCAATCACTGTCCAGCGTGGGAGGTTTTTGCTTGCTGTTATCTCCATTCTGCTGTGTATCTTCCAGGTAACAGAGGAGAGGCCTCACCTGTGGGTCACAGTATGGTCATGCATCAGCCTCTGACTTCAATACTGTCACCCAGCCACCCCCTTTCCAAAAACCTGGTCTGGAGATAATTAACTCTGCTGACCTGAAAGGCACAGTGCAGGTGGTGGTAAGGGTTCCCTCGGGAGACGTTGCCACCCACAAATGTCACCATGGGATATGTCATTCATAGGGCACAGACACAAAGCAAGTCGCCGAAGATCTAGCACAGGAAATCCCCACTTGACAGTTTTTGAGGGCATTCAGATTCAGTATAGAGTGAGACAGAGCTGGGAGGCTAAAATCACCTGCTCAGCCAGTGAGTGAGTGCCTGACGTCTTACAACCCATCAGTGTGCTCCCGACATCGCAGGGACTCACAGGGCCCCCCTCGGGGGCTCTGCCCAGGTACTCCCAGGGGCTCCGTGCTGAGGGGCAAGTTGGAACCGTGCTTTAGAGGAAAGAGAGCAAACAGGGGCAGAGCCCTCTGCTTGTGGGCAGATGTGAGCCCCAGTCGGGCAGCTGCAGAACCCTGGTGCTCATTCCATAGAGGCCTGTACTAGGAGCCTTGGGTCTAACTGCAAGTGTAGAGCTAGGGTTGGCAAGCGGGCCTGGGGAAGACCGTGACCCAGCAGGCCAGGTAATCGGCCCAGGGAGGGCAGGCAGGTGGGGACATCAGAGCAATGCCCAGTTTTGAGTGCAGGGAGTGGGCCCACCTTTGAGTGCAGAGAGTGGATGGTTAAGCATGGGGGTGGGGGTGGGGGGTTGGGGGTGGGGAGGTGGGGGGGGTTAGCTCTGGGTTCCTGATAAGACAGAGAGAGGGACAGGCTCCAAACACTAAAGGAGGCTTAAAAAGAGAGAAGGGGGGTTCATAGAAATGTGGCATGGCGGTGTGGGGGAAGGGGGTGCAAAGGCGGGCCCTTGCCCAAGCACCTCTTCCCCCTGAGGGACCACACGCACACAGACATGGTATAGAATAGAGTTTATTCGGGGTAGAGGTTGGGAGTTAGTGGTATAGTGGAGGTAGAGAAAGGCAGACAGAGAGAGAGAGAGAGAGAGAGAGAGAGAGAGAGAGAGAGAAGAGAGTAGAGTAGTGGAGACCGGCGGCCATGACTACGTGGAGAGAGGGGGGAGGGGAGGAGAGCCCAAGGGGCAGAGAGGTGAGAGTGTGATGAGAGAGAGAGTGAAGAGAAAGAGGAGGGGCAAGTAGCCCCTTTTATAGTGGGCCAGGTCTATGGGGCTCGGCATACCTGGCTATTGCCAGGTAAGTGTGGGGTGGTGCTTAGACAGACTACTAACAAACACAGCCTGGGTCACACATCAGGGACATGAGTGTTGTCAGGAGGGGACTTGGTTTTGTCCTGCTATAGGTACCAAAGACTTGAGTGCATTTCTGACTGACTTGAGGTTAAAGGCAGAAGAGAAGTGGGTGGAGATTAGAGATGCAGCAGCCACAGAGTGCCCAGTAGAGCCCAGCTCTGCTCAGTCACACCAGGAGGGTAGAATGAGGTCACATTTGGAACCAGAGTCCGGATCATGTGCTGTCTAAAAGAGACACTTTCATAACGTCTGACGCGTGGCTAAGGAACAAAGACGAATACAGACGCAGAGGAAACGACCAGAGGACTGACAGAGCTAATCTCAGTCAAAATTGCTCACAGCACAGAT
Source organism: Apodemus sylvaticus (assembly GCF_947179515.1). Classification (NCBI taxonomy): domain Eukaryota; kingdom Metazoa; phylum Chordata; class Mammalia; order Rodentia; family Muridae; genus Apodemus; species Apodemus sylvaticus. The sequence goes on along the minus strand of NC_067477.1, from coordinate 10,343,049 downwards.
CACGCATGTTAATAGAGGCATCAGGCCTAGCACAGCCGAGACAAGCTTAGACCTGTACATGCACAGCCCCTGGCACAAATGCACACAGAAAACTGTTAGACGCATCAGGAAACCTTCCGGACATGGCTGTAATAGAAATTCAGCAAATATTGTTAGCACGTGGTGAGGGGAGAAGTGTGTAAAATTGGGAAGGGTGTCGGAGTGTCGGCCCTATAGAATGGAGAGCTATAGGTGCCTTGCAGGCCACATTTATCTCTAGTCGTGGAATGCTTCCTGTTTCCCCATAAATCCAAGGAACAAATCAAAAGTCAATCTCATTCACCAGGGACATGCAATTTTTAAAGAAATGAGCAACAGGATGAGTGTTCTAACTAACACAAGGTGACAGAGTGGAGGGTGTGGATTCCAGACCCTGGCCCTCCACAGGGCCCACCGTGTCTTGTTCTGAACAGTGACCATTAAGCGGCAGTGACTGTGTCATCGTCTTGGAGATGACCCTGTGCATGCCCACCAGGCTTTCCTTTCCCGCTAGGAACAGCGGTGACCAGCAGTGGCCCAGAACAAGGGCTGAATCCTTGGGGTACTGGAGAGACGAATACGCCATGGACATGCAGCCTGCCATGGTGGCATGAAGTGAGCCTCTGAGTGTCCTGCTGCCATGACTTGGTGCTCAGGAGACCATGGCACACCCAGCCCTCTGTGACCTGTACAGAGGACACTTTAGTAGTCCCTGTAGGGCTTTCGGTGGCGGCTGTGTGAGCCTGCAGACACCCTCTCAGCCTCTGGCTTCCTGCGAGCAGTTCCTGATGAGAGCAAAGGGAAAGCTAGGCAGGCAAAGGGCCAGGGAGATCAGAGAGGTGTGAGTGTGCTCTGTAGGCGTCTCTTCGCCGCCTGCCTGGAGCTCTAGGCTCAGGCTTCTGTCTATGAAGCAGAGCAGACAGGAGGAGAGAGCTTTCACCATGGTCCGGACTGCAGACAGGATCAGCCTGAGACATGTAAGCTGGCAACAGGTTCCTCCTCTCTGCTGTTCTTCAGACTCTCAAACTGCACAGTGTGGAAGATACTCAAAGCCCTAGACCCCTAAAGAGCAGAGTAGGAACCCACGGAAACCATAGATCCTTGCTGAAAAGATGCCTGTGCAGGCCCTGGAAGACCTGCTTCCCTGGCTCACATTGAACGTCTATGGTGCCAGTCTGCACAGCCCTTCTTGGACCTGGTGGTCACCCATTCTTGTACCATCAGAGGCGGGGCCACATCTCCCGGCAGAGACAAAGCAGACAACTTCTGCAGTGTTTGGTCATACCTCAAATCCAGCTGCCAATAGCAACCATGCCAGAATGCCAAGAGACACACCTCAGGGCCAGATGGGAAACGCTGGGAGCAGGGTCAGCAGTGACTTGCATTTGGAACTCTTCCACAGGGATCCTAAAATAGCCAGCAAGGGGAGAGAGGCAGAGGTGAGGAAATGCACAGAGGGAGAAACATTTACCAAAGAAATTGAATCTATAAAAAATATCTGAAACAGAAATTATAAAATAAGAGACCCAATGGTGTGGGCACACACCTGCGCTCTCAGCATGAGGGAGGCTGTAGTTCAAAGCCAGCCTGAGCTACATGGGGAGGCTTTGTCACAAAAAAACAAAAACAAAAACAAAAAACAAACCAAAACCAGGAAAGGAATGAGAGATGGAGGGGGAGGGAAAAGAAAAGCAGTAAATAGATTTAACGGCATTGCTTAAGATTTTAAGTTTTGACACATAGAAACTGTACATATCTATAGAATATCCTGTGAGGTTCTGACATATGTGCACATTGTGTGAGGTTCAAATCTGCATAAACATTTTTAGCTCCTCTAAAGTTCATTGCTTCTCTGTGGCAGAAACATTCAAAACCCTTCACTCTAGGTTTTGGGACATGTGCAGGACATTACTGCTATGCGTCGTCCGTGCTGTGCAATCCCAGAACTTATTTTTTTTTGGCTTGATTGTGACTTCGCATCCACCAGCCAACCTCCTCTCCCCAACCCTGCCCCATCCCTTGCCCCCACACCCCCTTGCCCCTGCCACACACACCCCTCTCCATTCTCCAGCCTCTGGGAACTGCTTCTCTCAATTTCTATGACATCATGAGACCATGAGACCATGAGACCATGAGACAGACTTTTCAGCATTCTGTTTGAGTGAGATCATCTGGGGCTTGTTTCTCAACACCTTCATTTAACATAATGACCCGTAATTCCATCCACATCGTCCACGTGACAGGATCTCTTGCTTTCTCTGTGGTGAGTGGCATCCCATTCTAGGTACTATGTTGTTGTTGCTGTTGTTGTTTTTATCTGTTTATGTTGTGGATACTGCTGTTCTTGTGAACCAATCCCCTAATGAATAAAGGAGCCAATCACTGGGTGAGTGGGTGGGACTTCCAGGTTGGACGGAAGAAGAAAGGAAACAGGAGAGAGTTCTCTTTGGAACCGGGACAGCAGAGGGGTAAGATGTAGCTGCTAGAGTTTCCTAGTATCATGGTGGACCCGCAAGGATTCGCCATGGAAGTGATCAGATTTTAATAAGGCTAATTAATAATTTTAATAAGATTAGGTTTTAGTTGTTGTGCCTAGAGATTGAGTTACATTGTTTCTGAACTAAGTCTGTACTGTGTCTTCCTTCACGAGGTGGCTTCTCTGGGTTGAAGAGAGAAAGGTATGGCAGCCAAGCGTAGGTTTGCCTGAGGTGCTCCACAAAGGCCGTGAGGGGTTTGAAGGACAAGATTGGTGTGGTAGCAACTCGACAGTGGGAACCTAGTGAGCTGGGGGGAGAGACTGTGGAGTTGAGTCTGAATCTCCATGAGATAAAAACAGGTCGGCCATTGCCTGCGAAGGCGTGGCCAGCCAGGCGGGGGGGGGGGGGGGGGGAGGCGCACAGAGGCACAAGTTTGGCAATGTGCAGGTTCTACTTAATACTTCCCCCAACATGTTCATGAGTTGATGGATTCTTGGGCTTTCTCCATTGCTAGGCTGATGCGAGCATGCAGCAACAAACTTGGTGGCACGGGTGTCTCAGGATGTCACCCACTCTGGGGTTGCTAAATCCTGTGCTGTTCAGATCCTAATTTTTCAAACAAGCTCCTGCTTTTTGTCATAGTGGCCATGCTAACTCGCGTGCCCACCCAGAGAGTGCAGGAACTCCCCTTTCCCACACCTTTGCTGTCATCCCTCAACTTTTGTCTTACCAATGACAGTCATCCCAACCCGTGGGTAGAGTGTCTTAGTCAGAGTTTGTATTCCTGCACAAACATCATGACCAAGAAGCAAATTGAGGAGGAAAGGGTTTACTTAGCTTACACTTCCACATTGCAGTTCATCACCAAGAAAAGTCAAGACTGGAACTCACACAGGGCAGAAATTTTGAGGCAGGAGCTGATGCAGAGGCCATGGAGGAATGTTATTTACTGGCTTGTTCCCTGGCTTGCTTAGCTTGCTTTCTTATAGAACCCAAGACTACCAGCCCAGGGATGGCACCACCCACAAGGGGCTAGGCCCTCCCACTTGATCACTAATGGAGAAAATGCCTTACAGCTTGTACAGGGAGCTAGCTCATTGTAGTTTTGGATTGTGTTTCTCTAATATTGAACGTATTGGTTTTCAGGTACCTGTTGGTCACCCATTTGGGATTATTGCCCGTTTTCAAATTGGCTTTTATTGCTATCAAGATATTTTATTCCTCACATGATCTGGTATTAATTGTCATCAGATGTGTCTGACTGACTTTTTCTCTCTGTTTGCAGGATGGTCTTTTCACGCTGGTGGTCGTTTCCTTTGCGGTACAGAGGCTTTGCAATTTGGCGTGATCCAGTTTGTCTATTCACTCTGCTCTTAGGGCCACCATCAAAGAGACATTGCTTGAACTAATGTCTTGACACTTTCCCCTTACATTTTTTCCTAGTAATCCCACGGTTTCACACAAGTGTGGCTAAGCATATACCAATCAACAAATACAGTGCACCCCATCTAGCGAAAAGATGATAAAACCACATGATGGTCTCCATAGACACAGGGAGTCCTCGATGGAAGGCAGCATCAGTACAAAGTAGGCATAGGAGAAACGTGCCTGGGGACCAGTAAAAGCTTGGCCTTGCAAGCCTGTGTCACACTGTCACGCAGAGCACAGAAAGCTGGGAGCTAGAACCTGACAAGGACTCCAGGTCACACTTAGTTCATACCTACTTGTAGGTTCATACCTATTTGTCACAACAGTGAAAGCCCTGTGAGATAGAGATGCAGAGACCCAAACCAGAAAGGGTAGGTAATGACGTTAGTCCTCAAGAACAGCATCATGGTCGCATATATACGGAATCTCTTGAAGATGATTATAACTATAAACCCCAGCAAAGCCACAGGTCATAGACTCAACCTGATGGTGGCTCTTCTGCCTGCCGGCATACCTAGCTGAAAAAGAACTCGGCAAAATAAAAGTCTTTTTTTTTTTTAATTTTTTTTAATTTTTTAATTTTTATTTATTTTTACTTTTTTATTCGATATATTCTTTATTTACATTTCAAATGATTTCCCCTTTTCTGGCTCCCCACTCCCCGAAAGTCCCATAAGCCCTGTTCCCCCATCTACCCCTTCCCACTTCCCTGTTCTGATATTCCCCTATACTGCTGCACTGAGTCTTTCCAGAACCAGAGGCCACTCCTCTGTTCTTCTTGGACATCATTTAATATGTGGATTATGTCTTGGGTATTCAAAGTTTCTAGGCTAATATCCTCTTATCAGTATGAGTGCATACCATGATTGATCTTTTGAGACTGGGTTACCTCACTTAGTATGATGTTCTCCAGCTCCATCCATATGTCTAAGAATTTCATGAATTCATCGTTTCTAATGGCTGAATAGTACTCCATTGTGTAAATATACCACATTTTTTTGTATTCATTCCTCCGTTGAGGGACACCTGGGTTCTTTCCAGCTTCTGGCTACTACAAATAGGGCTGCTATGAACATAGTGGAGCATGTGTCCTTATTGCATGCCAGGGAATCCTCTGGGTATAGCAGGGTCCTCCCATGCCCAGATTTCTGAGGAACCGCCAGACTGATTTCCAAAGTGGTTGCACCATCTTGTAATCCCACCAGCAGTGGAGGAGTGTTCCTCTTTCTCCACATCCTCGCCAACACCTGCTGTTTCTTGAGTTTTTGACCTTAGCCATTCTGACTGGTGTGAGGTGAAATCTCAGGGTTGTTTTGATTTGTATTTCCCTAATGATTAATGATGTTGAACATTTCTTAAGGTGCTTCTCAGCCATCCGAAGTTCTTCATGTGAAAATTCATGGTATTCTTTTTATTTTTTATTTTTATTATTTGTTTGTTTGTTTGTTTGTTTTGCTTTTTGGTTTTTCAAGGCAGGGTTTCTCTGTAGCCCTGGCTGTTCTGGAAATCACTGTGTAGACCACGCTGGCCTTGAACTCAGAAATCCGCCTGCTTCTGCCTCCCAAGAGCTGGGATTAAAGGTATGCACCACCACCGCCCGGCTATAAAAGTCATTTTTAATCCCTGCATCAATAGCAAAGCAATCAGGAAGAAGTTAGTTAAAGAAGTGAATGACTGTAAAACAAAAAGCACAAAGCAAGTGGCCAGAAGTGGAACAGCCCATGGAGGAAAGGGAAATATCCCACTCCAGGGCTACAAGACTTGGTGCTGCTGAAACATGCACACTGTCTGATGCAATCTATGAATTCAATGCAATGGTCCCCATAACAGTGTTCAAGGGCCTCCTCAGAGAACTAGAAGAAACAATACCCAACCACAACCACAGAACCAACTACACCCTAAACAGGTCAAAGAAAGCACAAAGAATAGAGCAGGAGACATTTCTCCTGACTTTAGACTATGGTACAAAGTTCTCGTCATCAAACGGCATGGTATTAGCTTGAAAAAACAAAACAAAAGAGATGCAGACATTGGAATGTGTCTGTCAGTCAGTCTAGAAGGAACCACACAGGTGTGCTAAGGTTCGTGGAGGGCAAAGCTTCTCAACAGCGCTGCTGGGAAAGCTGGATGTTTGTGTACAGAGGAATGAAATCAGACCTGGATCACACCAGCTGCAGGATCAGCCCCTAACGAGTCAAGGACTTAACTGTGGGACCTGAGCAATATTGTTTTAGATGTAGTAGCACTCTGGGCTAAGATGGGATACACAAAGAAAGGTCAGAACTTAAGCTCATAAGGGAGCGGAACTTAAGCTCACAAGCCAGGGAACGCCCTACCACTGGGCAGGTGGAACTGCAGCTCTGCAGGGGGCAAGCAGAGAAAGTGCTGAAGCTTGAGGACTAACCATTGAGACCTCTAAACCCAAGAGGCGGCATGGCTTACAGATGTGGAAGATCTGCAAGCCCAAGCAGGATTGAAACAAAGGAAGGCACACCCAGATACCTTCTGGAAAAAACCCACTGGAAAGGAGAGGAGAGGAGCTTAGACTGCGGCTTTGTGCTGAGCCCTGGGTCTGAACCCCTGTGTGGGGTGGGGGTGGGGACTGTAAAAGAGATACAAGAAAATGATACATTGTTATCTTTCAAAGGCAAAAGGAAGACTGAAAGCTGAACTCTCACTGAGAAGGAAGGGAGGAAGGAAGCTGCAAGCTAGCAGGGTGAGAGTCTAAAGGGCCGAAATAAAAGCTTGCTGTCTGAGTCCCCATCAGGGGAGCCGCTCCAGCAAAGCGGCTTTCCAGGATAGACCACCACAGGCTCACGTTCAGGAAATCCTAAAAGCTTTTCTTCCAATGGAAGGCAGCAATCCCCGGTAGAAACAGGAGCTGTCCCGAGAATCTAGGGGACACTGAAAGGTGCATCTGTCCCGAGAGTCAGGCCTTGCATGTGTGCCACCCAACAATGGGGGAAGCTGGGGAGACCAATCTGTTACACTCAAGTGCAACGTGGCTGTGGTGGAGGAGGCTGTGGGGTGATCGGAGCTAACTGTTGGGACGTTCTAGCAGCCTTGGAAACTGGCCAGGTCTGCATTCACACTGGGCTGCCGCACATTAGCTGAGGGTGAGCGCCGAGCACCGGATAACCAGCGTTAGAGTCAGCAAGTTAGGACAGGGAGAGCGGGTGGCAGAAAGATTTCATTAATCTCAAAGAAGCCAGGAGGCGAGAGGAAACGGACATGAATCGGGTGAGTCAAACAGAAAGCAGATGCGAGATGACAGTTAAAACCAAAACCTTCCACAGCGATGCTGCCTGGAGCGGGCTCACGGCCCAGGGAGAGGGCTAATAAAGTTGGGTGAGATGAGAGAAATAAAACCCAAGCGTAAGGCGCTTCGAGCGATGCTTCCCAGTCTAAAGGCATCAGAACAGGCTGAAGGAAAAGCAAGGGAGGAAGGTAGCACGTGTGACCACGAACGAACCGGGCAGAGCTGAAGAGTCAGCTGAGGCCGGGACGGTGGGCACAGGTGTGTGCCACCCACCAGAGCTTCGATGGAGTGCCAAGAATGGGAAGGTTGTGGAAACAGAAGCCGAGACAACTGAAAGAAGGGGGAAGCCCCCCTAGAACAGGGAGACTGACTCGCCTTTCAGAGGCTGATGTCATAAGCAAAGTCATCCGTGAGGAAGGAGGTAGAATCTGGACTGTTGAGGCCGACAGCCTGACCTAATTGACAAGTGATACAGACCACTGCACCCGGCTCGGCAGCACAGCCTTTCAGCATGCGGGGCCGCCAGAGCCAGGTGCCACCTCACAGAGCTGCTCTGTCTCCCCAGCTCTGAAGGCCACAGCGGCCCTCGATGGGGTCTCCGGCTGTCTCAGAATTAAGCTATATATAGTAACCTAAATATAACCAGGAGAGGCCTGGCTGCTTGGAGATTAGGCCTGATACCTGTGAATCAAGTCACAGAGAGAATGCAAAGGAATCAGAGAGCTCCTGGCTGGTGGATCTGAAGTCATAGAACCTCTGGTGCCTTGGGACAAGGAGGGGAATCGAGTCTGGGACTGCTGATGTCTACCGTGAAGAGGACATCGATAGCCCAAGCTCCTGGGTATTTAAGCTGGGAAAGGCAGAAGCTGCTGAAAGCAGACAGAAGAGATAAAACTAGCCGGGCAGTGGTGGCGCATGCCTATAATCCCAGCACTTGGGAGGCAGAGGCAGGTGGATTTCTGAGCTCAAGGCCAGCCTGGTCTACAGAGTGAGTCCCAGGACAGCCAGGGCCACACAGAGAAACCCTGTCTCCAACCCCCCTCCCCTCCGCAGAAAAAAAGATAAAACTAGCAATCAGTGGAACAGAGCTGAAGGTGTGCGAGGGAGACCTGCTGCCGACTTTTGCTTCTTTAAAAGCATTCATAAAATATCTGTGTCTCTAACCAAAGTGATCTAGGGGTGTGGGGGAAAGACACAGATAAGTGATCTCAGAGATTGTTTTTCCTTTTTGCAAAGCCATTAGAACAGTGAGGGCACGCTTCATAACTTTAATAAACAGGTAACTTAAACAGCCTTCTGCCTAAAGCCACAGCTTATCAAAATTGAGGGACAAGATTTATTACGATTACTTTAATGTTTTTAAAATAGGGTCTGTTATTAAAATGAGTGCCACCAGTAAAACTCAAATATTGGTTATTTATATCCGTGTGTTCCCCTAATTGCTAATAAATGATTTATGCAGACAGCCCTAGAGCAGAGAGAACGGTACAGGACCTGCTGCAAAGCCAGCTCCACCCCGATGCTCAGCTGCCCACAGACACTGGGAGAAGGGAGAATAAAAAACCCAACCTTTATGAACATGTACAGGAAAGCCCTGGCAGACAGAGCCATGAGGTACCATAGCCATGAGGTCATGATGCACAGAGGTGTGAGGGGTTATCCTAAGAACTCAGAGAAAATCAATAGGATCAAAGCCAAGGATATGAAGGACACACCTCATGTGGTCATTGTGACAACGGCAGGATCGAACAGTTGACTAAAACAGTAAGAACATTCAACAGTTGAAAAAAATGTCTTTTATTTGACTTAAAATGATGGCAGTGGGGGGAGGGCAGAGAGGAGGCTGAGCTGGTAAAGCGCTTGCCTTGCAAGTTCAAGGATCTGAATTTGATTCTAAAACTCCACATAAAAATGTCAGGTGTCGATGGGGCACACTTTAATCCCAGCCCAGACAGGCAGAGACGGGCAGATCCCCAGGGCCCACCGGAAGCCAGTCTAGCATACTTTGCAGGCTTCGGGCCAATGAGAGACTCCATCTCTGACAAAAAGTTGACAACTTTAGGACAATACCCAAAGTTGTTCTCTGGTCTCCACATGTGAGCGCACACATGTGCACATGAGTGTGTGCACACAAGTGTGCAAATGATGAAGATGCACTGAGTGACGACGGAAGCACAGAACTGCACAATTAGGAAGGGGCGGGGTGTGCACAGTCCGTATCCATTTCCAATCAACGGTGTGATTCTCCAGTAAACACATCCAGGCCCAACCGACACGGGAGCGCATGGGAAAGAAACCATGCAGTCACCACTGGAGACACCCCAGTAAGTCGGTGGAAAACCCACCACGGCCTGGCTCAAACTCTCAGCCAGAGGCACATTCAGCGGCAGCAGCTCCTGCAGCCTGAGGCATTGGGACAATAACTGGAAGATAACCAGGTGAAACTGACTGTTTGCAAAAGTACTGAAAATAGGAACCCCTAGGAATAAATGCAGAAAGAGGTGGCAAGGTCTGCACGAAGATGACAGCATCATTCTTAAAAATAAATAAATAAATAAATAAATAAATGTAAAAACCCACAAAAATGGACTCTGCAATATGGTAAGTGTCGGGATGATGGACCACCTTCCTGAACAGCCTCCCCTGTGTGTGTGTGATAGTGAATCCTGACTGACAACTTGACACGGCAAGAACCAGGTAGGCAACAAATGTCTGTGAGGGGGTAAAAGAAAGGTTCACCTGAGGGAAACCCACCTTAAATGTGGGTGGCACTGTCCAAGGGTTCAAATCCCGCACCAAATGAGAAGAGAAAGTGAGGTGATCGTGGGTGTTCTCGCTCTCTGCTTCCTGACTGTGTGTCAGCGAGAAGCTGCCCCCAGCCTCTGCTGCCATGCCCCTGCCTCCAGTCCCCTGCCCTGCACCCTTACTGCGAGACACAAGAACCCATCCTTTCTTCTCCTGCTTTTGTCTGTATTTTGTCACAGCTGGAGAAGAAGGCAGTGGCAGACTTTCCTACAAATGCTGCTGGGTTAGCAAAGCAGTCGCCTCTAAAGACTTGTTTTGCCCTTTACCTTTGACCTTATAAATATCAATTCTAGGCTCGGCTGCTTGATCCAGACCCAGGGTCCCCCAGTTTCTTTGTGGTGGTTCCTTTTTTTCAGCATTTCCTTCTCACCTACCTCCATTGCGCTGTGACTTTCCACTGACCTGCAGAACTCCTCTCTACCAGGGACCCAGCAGCCACCATACCAGGCTAGGAATGAGATTGGGCAACAGTAACCAAAATAACCCAGAACACCCAACCACAACGATGAGACCAGAGAGCTACACCAAGAAACACCCCAAATGTCATAATCCCAATGCTCAGACCCAAGTACACAAGCACAGACATGCACAACCCTGCTCCAGCCCAGAGGAAAGCAATTTGGCCAAAGCACATGAGGAGGACTTCAAAACAGCATTGTGGGTATGTTTAAGAACATTAAAAAGGATATGAATAAATGCCTTAATGAAGACTCTGGGGGAAAAAAAGTAAATTAAATAATGAAAACAATTCACAACATTAAAGTAGAATTAACAAAGAAGTAGAATCACTAAAGCAAACCAAAACTGAACCAAAACCAAACCCAGAAATGAAAAGCTCGGGGTGGAAACAAAAGATCTCAGAGGTAAGCCCCCCAACAGAGTAAAAGACATGAGAGAGAGAATTTGGGGCATTGCAAACAAAGTAGAAGAAGAAATGGGGAGCTGAGTCAAAGTCAGTGTTAAGTCTAAAAATTCTAACCACAAAACATTAAGGACATCTGGGACCCTGCACTGGCTGATTTTGAGTGTCAACTTTACACAGGCTGGAGTTATCACAGAGAAAGGAGCTTCAGTTGGGGAAGTGCCTCCATGAGATCCAGCTGTGGGGCATTTTCTCAATTAGTGATCAAGTGGGGAGGGCCCTTTGTGGGTGGTTCCACCTTTGGGCTGGTGCTCTTGGGTTCTGTAAGAGAGCAGGCTGAGCAAGCCAGGGGAAGCAAGCCAGTAAGAAACATCCCTCCATGGCCTCTGCATCAGCTCCTATTTCCTGACCTGCTTGAGTTCCAGTACTGACTTCCTTTAGTGATGAACTGCAACGTGGAAGTGTAAGCTCAATAAACCCTTTCCTCCCCAACTTGCTTCTTGGTCATAATGTTTGTGCAGGAATAGAAACCCTGACTAAGATAAATTGGTACCAGCGTAATGGGATATTCCTGTGACAACCTAACCATGTTTTGGGGAGGACTGTGGAAGGACTTTGGAACTTTGAGCTATAAAATCCATTAGAATATTAAGAGCTCAGTGGAAAGTTCTGTAGGAACTTGGAAGACAATGTTAAGAACAGTGCAAAAGATGGAGGCCTGGCTTGTGAAATTTCAGAGGGAAGATTAAAGACTCTTAAAGGGGCCATGTTTTGATTGTGAAGATTCTGTGGCTTTGGTTAGCTGGGGCTGAAGAATCAGCTGTGAGTAACAAGATACCAGAACCACTAAAGCAAACCTTTGTGTTACTGGGACTATTGATGCTGGTTAGCTGGAGCTAAGAAATTAGCAGTTATTAAAAGAGACCAGCATCACCGAGGTGAAATCTTCTGGAAGTGTTTTCTGAGAGCACAGAGAGTGTGTTCCAGAGATAGCTACAGTTGTATTTTGTGCTGTGGCTGGACTTGGTACTGTGTTAAGAGTCACCCAGATGGTACTGGTTTTGAAGTCATGAAGGAGTCATGAAGAGCAGCTGAGGCTCTTGGCACAGTGAGAGGCCACAGAAGGCCATTGGTGAAGGTGCAGCCTCAGTTGCAATTGATTGCCCAGGACTTGAAGGGGTCATGCATAAGAGCAGAGGCTTGTCACCCTGATGAGAGCCTATGAGAGGCTATTGGTGAAGCCTAATTACAGTGGAAGATAGCAGCGTTTTGGAGATGCCAGTACCATGCAATGACCACCAAGAACAGCAGCAGCAGTGGAGCACAGGCAGCTGGAGCCTAGAAGACAAGCTGTGTGCTACAAAGGGCAGAGCTGGAGAAGTGACCCAAGTCCTTGGAGGAGCCCAGAAGATCGTGAGTTGGATCCCAGACATTGAATCATTGGAGTTTGAGTTTTGCTTTTGGTTGTGACTGTGCCCTGATATGTTTCCCTCTTGAAGGAAGAAAGTATTTTAGTGGGGCCCACAGTTAAAAGACTTTGAACTTTTAAAAGACTTTGAATTTTAAAGATATTGGACATTTTAAGGTGATTGAACTTTTAATATGTAAAAGCTGTGGGACTTTTAAAGTAATTTAGATCTTGGGGATGAATAAGAAAGTAAGGGTTGAAGCTTAATAGTGATGTGTTTGTGTGTTAAGTTGACAAGGGGTCAATTGTACTGGCTCATTTTGTGTGTCAACTTGACACAGGCTGGAGTTATCACAGAGAAAGGAGCTTCAGTTGGGGAAGTGCCTCCATGAGATCCAGCTGTGGGGCATTTTCTCAATTAGTGATCAAGTGGGGAGGGCCACTTGTGGGTGGTTCCATCTTTGGGCTGGTGCTCTTGGGTTCTATTAAGAGAGCAGGCTGAGCAAGCCAGGGGAAGCAAGCCAGTAAGAAACATCCCTCCATGGCCTCTGCATCAGCTCCTGCTTCCTGACCTGCTTGAATTCCAGTACTGACTTCCTTTAGTGATAAACTGCAATGTGGAAGTGTAAGCTCAATAAACCCTTTCCTCCCCAACTTGCTTCTTGTTCATGATGTTTGTGGAGGAATAGAAACTCTGACTAAGACAGACCCCCATAACAGGACCAACACCTACAAGTAATAGTACAGAGTAAGGAGAAGAAACTTAGGCACAAGTCATAGAAACTATTTATAACAAAATCACAGAAGTAAATGTCGCCAGTCTAAAGAAGGTGCCTATCAAGGTACAAGAAGCAGAACACCAAATGGACAGGATTATGAAAGAGATGATATGGGACACATGACAGTCAAAATGCTAAATGTATAGAACGAAAGGGTATTAAAAGCTGCAAGAGAAAAGACCAAGTCACACATAAAGGCAGACTCATTTGATTAACACTCAGCTCCTTAACACAGACTCAGAAAGACAGACGGACCCATATGGACGTTCTACAAGCTCTGCAAGACCACAGATGCCACTCCAGGCTACTATTCCTGGCAAACTATCAATCACAGTAGAGGGCAAATGAAGAACACTCCATGTTTAAAAACAAATCTAAGCAAGGCCTGGTCTACCAACCCAGATCTACAGAAGGTACTAGAAAGTGAGCTTCAGTCTGAAGAGGTTAACCACACCCAAGAGGACACAAGTAATTGATAATTCTACAACAGTTGGTCAAAAGAAGAGGTGGGGTATAAACCCAAACAAAACCCAAACCTAAACCAAAATATGACCTGTATCCTACCTGACCACCATAATTAAGGCTGGATACTAACAACAATAGAAATGACAAAATGTATCCAAACTCAAGGAAAGTGAGCAACTCACTACTGAATGAACTTGAAATCAACTAAAATCAGCGAAAATTCAGCATACCCAAATCCCAGTTCTGAAGTACCTACAAAAGACAACACAGAGAAATAGCTCATTTCTAGGTTAATTAATAACCTAGCAACACTTCAAAACAGAAAAAAGAAAAAACCCAAGAAGAAACAATACACAGAATGATGAAAAGACATAATCAAACTCAAGGCTGAAATCCGTGAAAAAGAAACAACAAAAACACACAGAGAATCAAAGAAACAAAGAGTTGGTTCTTTGAGAAAGTCAACAAGATTGACAAACTCTCAGACAAGTCAGCCAAAAGATAGAGAAAAGGATCCAAGTTAAGTAGACATGGAAAAGGAGACATTACAACAGTCACCAAGAAAATCAGAAGGATATACTTTAAAAATCTTTACTTCACCACACTGAAAAATCTAAAACAAATGAATAAATGTCTTGATAGATATGTCCTACCAAACTTAAAGTAATATGAAATAAACAACTTGACATACCCCTAGTAATATCAAAGCAGCAATTCAGTAAACTAGAAAAAGTTCAGGGCCAGATGGATTTAGCCCAACCGCCAAAGAAGAATGCAAATGCTCCTCAAATTATTCCACAGAGCAGAAGCTGAGGAAGGATTTCTTAATTCTTTCTATGAAGCCATTATTACCCTGACACCAAACCACACAAAGACCCAATAAAGAAAGACAATTATAGACCAATATTCCTTATGACATAGACACACACACACAAAACAACCTCAATAACTCAATAAAATACCTGCAAATCAAATCCAAGAGTACAACAAAAAGATTATCCATCATGAGCAAGTTGGCTTCATCTCAGAGATGGAGAAATGGTTCAACGTACATAAATCAAAGAACACAATCTACTACATCAACAGAAAGACAAAAACCACATCATCATCATCATCTCATTAGCTGCAGAGAGGCCTTTGACAAAATCCAACATCCCTTCTTCATATAAGTCCTAGAGAGACTAGAAGTACAGGAAGGAAAAGACAAGGGTGCTCCCTCTCTCCCTATCTATTCAGTCTGGACATGAAGCCTTAACTAGAGCAATAAGACAAATGAAGACGCAAATAAGAAGACAGAAGTCAGAGTGTCTTTATTTGGAGATGGCATGATAGTTTAGTAAGCGACCTAACAACAAGCTCCAACGGGAAACTACCGCAGTCGGAAGACACGTTCAACAAAGTCGCAGGACACTGATTCGGTGTTAACACAAAAACCAGCAGCCTTCCAGTATACAAATGAGAAACAGACTAAGAAAGAAATCAGGAACAGCACCTTTCACAGTAACCTCAAAAAAAAAAAAAAAAAAAAAAGACCTTGAGATAACTCTAAAAAAGCAAGTGAATGGTAAAAAAAAATTGAGTCATTGAAGAAAGAAATTGAAGAAGACAACCAGAAGATGGAAAGATTTCCTACACCCGTGGATTTGTTGGGTTGAAACTGTGAGAAATTGCCATCCTATCAAAAGCAATCTACAGATCTAATGCAATCCCCATAAAAACCCCAATGTAATTCCTCACAGAAACTGGAAATATAAACTTCAACTTTATATGGAAGCACAAAAAGCTCAAGCAATCCTAACTAATAAAGGCACTGCACGAAGCATCACTGTCCCGGGTCTCAAGCCGTACCATGGAGCTCGAGTGCTAAACCCAGCGTGACACGGGTGTAAAAACAGACACATTGATCAATGAGACAGAAATAAATCCGCACACCTACGGATACCTGATTTTTGACAAAGAAGCTGGAAATGCACACTGGAGCAAAGACAGCATCTCCAACAGATGGTCCTGGCTGAACTGAGTAGTTATATGCAAAAGAGTGAAATTAAATCCTTACCTATCATCCTGCACAAACATTCAACTCCAAATGGAGAAGGACCTTAACGTGAGACCAGGCACCCTGAGGAAGAGGGGAATAGTCCTGAGCTCATTGGCACAGCAGAGGACTTTCTGAACAGGACACTGTCAGCACAGCCACTAAGGCCAGCAGCTAGCACGTGGGACCCCATGAACCTGGGGAACTTCTCTAAGACGGCCTGCGGAATGCGAAAAGCTCTTTATCAAGTATACGCCTGACAGAAGGTGAGTATCTAGAATGTAAGGAGAAATCAAAAGCGGAACATCGAGAAAACAAACAACCCAATTTGAAAAACATGGTGCTGAACTTGACGGAGTTCTCAAAAGATGAAGCACAATTGGCCTGGGAACACTTTTCTTTTTTTTAAAGTGTTCAACATCCTTAGCTATCAGAGAAATGAAAATTAAAACTACTCTGAGATTTCATCTTACCCCAGCCAGAATACCAAGATCAATAAAACACTGATAGCGCGTGCTGGAGAGGATGCAGGGAAAGGGGAACGAGAGAAGCCTGGGACAGCCACAGTGGAGAGGGGTGCTCGTGCACCTCGGGAAGCTACATCCGTGTCCAGGAGCGTCACTCCTGAGCATACACCCAGAGGGCTCTTTATAATGGGACCGCAATGCTTGCTTATCCATGCTCTTTGATGCTCTATTCATAATAGCCAGAAATCGAAAGCAGCCTAAATGTCCGTCCGCAGACAGATGGATAATGAAGATGTACACTAACACAAAGGGATGCTATTCAAATGTTAAGAAAACGAGTGGACCACGAGATCGCCAGGTAAATGGATAGAGCTAGGAACAATCATGCTAACGAAGGCCTAGGAATGGTCATGCTAACGAAGGCCTAGGAACAATCACGCTAACGAAGGCCTAGGAACGATCACGCTAACGAAGGCAGCCCAGACCAAAGGGGACTAGTGAATATTTTATCTTATCTGTGGATGTCAGCTTTAGATATGTATGTTTCAATAAGAATAACCACAGAGGTTAGGTAGCTCGTAAGGTACAAGGGGAGAGGAGGGGATCTCTGAGGAAAGGGGAAAACAGAACAAAGTGCTATAAAGACATAAAGGGGAATGGATATGTGTATATAATTTGGATTTAAATTGAATCACAATATAACGGGGGAGAATACCCCAGCTAGACATCTTATGTCACTGTGATGGTTTGTGTATGCTCCTCCCAGGGAGTGGCACAATTAGGAGGTGTGGCCTTGTTGGAGGAAGTGTGTCTCTATGGAGATGGGCTTGGAGATCTTCCTCCTAGATATCTGCGCATGCCCTGTCTGTTCCTGGCCTCCTTTGGATAAAGATGTAGAATCCTCAACTCCTGCACCGTGCCTGCTTGGACACTGCCATGCTGCTGCCTTGATGACAATGGACTGAACCTCTGAACATGTAAGCCAGCCCCAATTCAATGTGGTCTTTCAGAAAACTTGCATTGGTCATGGTGTCTGTTCATAGAAGTAAAACCCTAAGACAGCCACCAAGTAAAACTTACAGTTTCGGGAATGGCTTACATCTTATTGAGTCATTAGCCAAAAGGATTCCATAGCTCCCACCCTCAAGCATTGGGGGCCATTGCTAAGGGTACTGGCTACTCTATACAATGTGATTATTAGGCTATCCTAGATTAGACAATAAGTAAGACACAGCTTACATTATGTCATCAAACATAGAGAAACCAAGCTGGTTCTTTCTGAACAGCTCTTCTATGAACTAGAAGTCTCATTCCTAACTGAATAATGCTTATGGTACTGGAAGATACTACACACACTACCAAAGGACTCAGCTGTAAGCCCCGTAACCTACAACAGTGCCTACAAGATATGCTGGTGTGATGGAGACCCAAAGGTTATGGGACTGTCTTGGTTAGGGTTTTACCGCTGTGAACAGACACCATGACCAAGGCGACTCTTATAAGGACATTTAATTGGGACTAGCTTACAGGTTCAGAGGGTCAGTTCATTTTCCTCAAGGTGGGAACATGGCAGCATCCAAGCAGGCAAGGTGCAGAAGGAGCTGAGAGTTCTACATCTTCATTTGAAGGCTGATAGCAGAATAGTCACCTCCAGGCAGCTAGGATGAGAGTCTTACACCCCACTCCCACAGTGATGCACCTACTCCAACAAGGCCACACCCACTCCAACAGGGTCACACCTCCTAATAGGGCCACTCCCTGGGCTGAGCATATCCAAACCATCACATGGGTGTAAACAAAATCTTTTTAAAAGTGGATCTAAGGCCCTTTCCATGAGACTGAAAATAAGACCAACAAGTAAAGTAGCCTGGGAGGAGGTAGGTCATGGCTCTCGGGGGAAACCTTAGTGTTGTCATTCTGCTAAAGGAACATAGCCGAAAAATGGCTAAATGACGTTCTGCTGTAGACCAGCGCCTTGCTCTGCCTCCACCAAAGACGCTTCTTGCAGTAGTTGGGAAAGGGCACAGGGTTCCACAATTGCACAGTGTGTGAAGAGTAGAAGTCTTTGGGGCACTCAGCCATAAATGGGGCGTCTCTATCAATGCCCTCAGGCTCAGGGGTCTGTGCAGAGGGGGGCTTGGAGACTGTAAGAGCCAGGAGCAGTGGACGGCTCCGAGGGAACAGAGTCTTCCAGACCCGAAAGAACTGATGCACATATGCGCTCAGAGACTATGACAGCAGACACAACACCAGCACAGCTTCAACCAGGCAACAGTCTCAGCACTGGCAAGGGGCACGGGCACAAAGTCCCACTCCTAACCAAGAATTTGAATGGGTGACTGTTGAGAAGGGAAAATCACTTTTCTCTAATGGAGAGGTCCTGGGTCTGCCGACCACACTCCAAGGCAGGCCGCAGGGCTAGGAGGTCGGCCAACCCAACAGGCGGGATTTCTGTGCGCTCTTTGTTTTGTTTAGGGATTTTTGTCTTACAGATTTTTTTTTGTCTTTTTTTTTAAGGAAGAGAAACAACGTGGAATTGGGTGAGTAGGGACCTGGGAGGACCCTGAAGGAGTCGGGGTGGAGGTGGGGGAAGAACATGATTAGAAACATATTCTATAATTATTTTTAAATTGAAATCTCCAAAAATCAATTCTAGATGAATGGCGGGTCTAATTGTAAGTGGACATACAAACAAACAAACAAATTAGAGAAAAGCATAATGTTTTGGTGTGGCCCAGAGTAGACAGATGTTTATTGGATGAAAAATTCAGGATCATTAACCACTAAGATTCAATAATTGAGCCACATTCAAAGTAACATTCCTGACCATGTAAAGACTTCATTAATACAGGGCACAAGTGGAAGAGGGTGACTTAGCGCTTGGACTCAGAATGTGTCAGAACTGCTGCAGGCCATCCAGAGGGCAGATAGCCCCAAGAGGGGGAAAGATTTAAGCAGACCTTCGAGAACATCATATCTGTCCAATTTAGGGTCACTAGGAAAGGGGTTATCTGGCTTAGACTTGTACGTTGTTCATCACTGGGGGAAGTCAGAACAAGAACTCTAACAGGGTTGGAACCTGGAAGCAGAAGCTGACACAGAGGCCATGGGGGAGTGTTCTTTCCTGGATTTCTTATAGAACCAGGACCACCATCCCAGCAATGGGTCCTCCTCCATTGATCACTGATTAATAAAATGTCCTACAGCTTGCCTAGAGTCCAATCTTATGAAGACATCTTCTCAATCGAGTTTCCTCTTCTCTGATGTCTCTAGCTTGTGTCAAGCTGACGTAAACCTAGCCAGTAAAGTGTCCAAGTGGCCAATAAGTGAAAGAAAGGGTGCCTTATACTGTCACAGGTAAGGATATGAAGATTATTGAAATCAGCATTCTCAAGGCAATCTTAGCACGCTACCCATCAGAGCCGCCAAATGGAACGCACACACCAGTGGCCGCCATGTACTGAGAAAATGTCTGTCAGGAACTGCTGACTCTTCACACAGCACTTAGGTTCTGAGGTATAGACCTAACAGAAGTGGAAGCAGAGATATCAGAGGAGCATTGTTTACAGAACCAAAGTAAATGCCTGCTGGTGGTAGCATAAGCCTGTAATTTGTGGAACAGCCTCACAGCGAGTGCTGCAGATCAGACAAAGATGGGCTGCAAACAGACACCCAGAACACAGTCGCATTTTTAAAGCTCTGAATGAAACGCCCTCCTCCCCACACAGCCCTCCACCCCCCCAACCCCCCTCCACCCCCCCCCCCCCCGAGAGTTGGTGTGAACACTTCTCTTGCAGAAGTTTAAGGCGGCAGATGTGCAAGGATTCTGGGACTGAAGTCAGGCCTGGGTGTGCATGGTGACCAGTGGAAGGAGGGTAAGAGAGGCTGTACGGCTGATATTTGATTCTCATTTCCTAAATATTCTGTGACTTTCATATTTATGGTTTGCTTGCTTTTCCATTCCTAGGATATCTGTCAAAAAAAAAAGTTAATCAGGAAAACCTGGCAAATGAAGATAGGGAGACATGTATGAGAACGCTCATGACAACATTGTTCACAAACAAAATCTTAAAAAACTAAACCATCCACAGTAGGGAGAATGAATCGATTACTGTTTGTCAAAACCACGGATGCTGGTCGATTCTGGGAAGAGTAACACAGATGCGAGGAATCTGGGAAGGGCAGTTGTGGAAGCGATGTTATGTAAGCAGCATCTGTGAGCAAACACATCAGACTGCACCACCGTTCATGTGGTGGCTCAACAGTGGACAAGACAAAATGACGTGTCTCTGTGCCAGCACGCAGCATGTCAAGAGAGCACCCTTGACATGGGATGTCTGAGTGTGGTGTCCCTTCTTCAATCTACAAGCCAGAACCCACTAATGTGATCACATTCAGAGCCAGGCCTGTGGACAGAGAAAGGCCCGAGGGCTGAGTCTTTTTGAGTGGGCTTGATGCTCTGGTAGCCAGGCTGGTGTGATCTCCCGCAGCACTGGGTCAACACGGGTGGAACCTGCTGGAGTCTTAGACTCTGAGCCTTCACAGTGGTAAACAAGCAGCACATCTCTGTTGATTTGAGATTACCTCGTATAAGTTTGGCTCCAGGCCTGATTTTCCTCTCAGGAGGATGCAAGAGCATGGGATGGGGTCAGGAGTTGTGTTGGCTTACATACAAAATGCTAATTGTATTCGTTTGGATAATTAAAATAATATTTCAAGTGGCGGTGGATTTCAGGCAAATGAATGTATACATTATACATATAGTTGTAATATGTACAAAGAGATAAATTTGTACAAATGCCTTTCATCTCAAAGCAACAAAATTGTAAATTATTAACAAAGGTCTAAGTTAAAGACCCTTCCCAATTGGTAATTAAAAAGCATTCCTACAAACAGGCAAGGGAAATGGAAAGAGAAATAATATTTAAACTCTAAGATATTAGAAAAATCATGAAAATAAAGAAAGGAGTTTCTCCAGAATGCTCCTCTGAGATAAAACACCATCTTCAAAGGCATTCATCATCAAACACAGGGAAAAACAGTCACGGTCTTCAAGTCAATGAGGGTTTTAAAATGCAGTTCTAAAGAAGTCCAAAGGAGAGCCGATAACTGAAGTTACTAAATTAGGAAAAACAAAACGGAGGCCTGATAAATAAATCGAGAGCTAAGTATATGAGGAGCCCAGAAGCATCCAGACCCCGGCCGATCCAGTTACTACTCAAAACAGCCATTAAACAAAATGCTAAATTGCATAAGACACGAAGGAGGCAATTTAGGGAATGAGCAAGGAATTACTTGCATGGTTGTATGCTAATAAATCTGAATAAAAGCACATAAATTGTATAAGTTGGCATCCAAAAAAAAAAAAAAACTGAACAGCATGAAGAAACTCTTATTGCTGGAAAATAAATAAATTTAATTTAAGTAGAAAAGAATTACCTCTCAAAGAGTTTATGGGCTCAGGCTACCTCTGTTGAGCACTGGAAACACTGAAGGATGAGCACTTTGAAAACCACATTTTTCACTTTGCTGGTTTTTGTTTGTTTGTTTGTTTGTTTGTTTTGAGGCAGGAGTCTGGTAGCCCAGGCTTGGCCCTGAACTTGTTATAGATCCAACGATAGGCTTCAACTGTTAGTCTTCCTGCTTCCAACCCCCAAGTGCTAGGCTTGCAGGAACACAGTGTTGCATTCGGTTTATGCCACACCGGGAGTCAAGTCGAAGAAGCTTTACGGGATCTCAGCGAACATTCTCTGGACTGAGCTGTGTTCCATTCTCTGAATACAGTTTTTTTTTTTAATTGGAATATTGGAAATTAATTTCATAAGAGAAAGGAAAATCTGAAGCCAAAAGCTGACCATGCATTGTGACTCACTGTGTGTTCTTCAAACAGCAGCAACAGACATTGTGAAGAAAAAGAAAAGGTTCCACTGTCACAGTCAGCTTGCAAAGGAGACTGAAGGGGCTCAGCATTGTCCTCACTCCAAGACCTAAAGACTGTCACATCCGATGTGCACTGTGGGTCTAGCAGGAGGGTCCCAATCTGCGAGGCTCCCAAGTTGGTTTGTCTGAACAACGAGGAATTTCTACCTGGAAGCATTTCTGGAAGGGGGGCTCTGGGGAATGGGCCCAGGCAAGTTCTGCTATAGAACACTCAAATGCATGCAAATCCCAACCAGAAACAGCAGCAATTAAAACCCAGCTGGTTTTCAGTTAGGGTTAGCATGGCAAGGAAGAAACATGATAGGGCTATTGAAAACAGGAAAGGTGATTAACATAATGCAATGTGCTCATTTATAACACAGAACTTCAACAGGTCCTAACAGCATCTAAACAGGTGTACATTATGCAGGACATTAAAAAGATCGTTTCTAATAAGGTACTAAGACATTCAGTAAAGGCTCTAATATCTCAGAACACTGATCACAGAACTATCAAGACACAGCTGAGAGGTGGAAATAGTGAATACTGGATACTGGACCTAAATCCCGTGGTGCAACAGAGGTTAAAGTTCACAGGTAGAAAACGCTGATACGTTCAGAAGGCCTTACTGTTGGGAAATAATGCTATGTAGGAAATAATGCTATGTGAGGCCTTACTGTTGGGAATAATGCTATGTAGAAACCACAACAGTTCAGGAACCTCAGAGGGGGAGCCATCCTGAAAGAGTCCAGGATATTTAAGGACAGAAAGAAACATGATAACAGCAAGGGTGGTTGATGCATTAAAAGAAGAAAGAAATCATAGTCTGAATGATTAGAGGAATGGCAATATCCACAGGGAAGTGAAAAATACGCAAAAGAACTAAACAGAGATGCAGGATGCGCCTGAGATCACTCCAGTGTGCCCCAGTACAGAGAACACAAAAGTCAGCACACTGGAGTTTGTAAGAATGTGACAAGTGGGGCAATGTGTTCAGACGAAGAAGCAGTTAATATCCAAGAGCGAGTGCCCCTCACTTTCTTATTGCTGTGACGAGATGACCCACAAAAGAAACATCAGAAAATGAGTCTAACCTGCATCATGGTTTGAGGGTCTGGTTTGTGATGGAGAGGCAGGTGCAGCTGGAGGTGGCTATCCCAGATCATCTGCTGCCAGGAAGCAGAGGGAGACAGAGACCAGTGCTCAGAGTATTCAGTGTGGGACCCTAGTCCATGGAAAGATAGCCACTGCTAAGTGTGTCTTCCCTATGAAGTTCAACATTTCTGGAAACAGTCTCATGGACACATCCAGAGTGTTTCCACAGGATCTAAGTCCTGAAAGGTTGTCAATCAAGATTCACCATCTGTCGCCGCCATTATCCATCCAGCGGAATAAGGGAGACAACACGGGAGACTCTTCTCGAAGCAGTTTATTCAGGAAACCTTACATCAGGAAGCCCCAGATCCTAGTCCGCACTGCTATGATACTGAGTATTGGGCATAGGCCTGGGGGATTAAAAAACACAGACACAGGTCATTCTGCAAAGAGAATGCCAAAGCCTTACTGAGAGACCAGCAATACATATACTAGAGGCCAGGGAAGGGAACAGGAAAAATCAATTATAGTCATAGGTCAGGCACCTGGGAAGTCCGTACCACACTGGGCAGGAAGGCAGGAATCAAGCTAAGTCACGGGATGTTTTGCTCTCAAGAAACCTGTGCAAACAGCTCAGCTGGGGATGTTGAGCCAAGCTCTCTGGTTCCCAACAACCATCACAGACAGTGAAGACAGAATTGTGTAAAATGATCACTTTTGTTTTTAATGATAAAAATTCCTGGGCTTGATGCAAAGTTCAATAGATTCAAGAAGCTTACAAAATTCCAAGCATGATGAAACCCAAAAAAACACACAAGTGGGTAATGCAAGCTAAAAAACAAGAAAGAAAGAAAGAAAGAAAGAAAGAAAGAAAGAAAGAAAGAAAGAAAGAAAGAAAGAAAGAAAGAAAGAAAGAAAGAAAAGAAAAGAAAGGAAGGAAGGAAGGAAGGAAGGAAGGAAGGAAGGAAGAAAACAACAACAATCAAAACCAATAAACAACAACAAAAGCCAAAACAAAACAAAACGACAAACACTAAGAGCCAATCCTGAGACCAGGCAAGGGGGACAGAAAGCACAGGGAGCTCATGGATGCTGGGAAGTGGTGATGTCTGAGATAGTAGATCAATATCTTCAAGGGCTGAAGAGAGAAGAAATTTCTCCAGGATTTTATACCCAGCAAAACTATCCATCAGAATAGAGGCAAAAATCAAGATACTTTCAGGAAAATGAGCCTACATGATTCTTCCTTGGCAGGCAGGCATACATCATACACATATGACAGGAAATACTCCAAAGGATGTCTAGTATATATTTTAATATTTCGCTTATATGTGTATATGATGTGCATGTGCTTGCATGTGTGTGTGCATGCCTGTGTGTATATATGATGCATGCATGTGTCTGAATGTATGCTTGTATATAAATGTGTGTATATGATGTGTGCATGTGTGTGTGAGTGTGTGTACATGATTGTGCTACGCCGATCTCCTGACCATCAGGAAAGAAAGACTAGCACACCAGTTCCTTCCAGAGAGAGTTTACTCAGAATGTATGCCAAGTTACAGCTTGCTGGGTGTGCCCCCGAATCTCCCTTGAGCGTGACTGATATACCCTCGCTAGGATGGCCTATGGTCCGAGATGACACTTCGCTCTACCATTGGCTAAGCAACATGGCGTGAGAACAGGCCACTAAGTGATCCAAGCCTCAAGCCTTATACGGACTTGTTTACTCCAGGTGGCCAGGCTCAGGCAACGCCATCTTAAAGGCGCGGTCAGCTCTCCACACATGATGTGTGTGTTCATATGTGTGCATGTGTATGGCATGTGTGCAAGCATGTGTGTGATTGTGTGTATGTGTGTGCACATGTTTATGGTGGTGTGCATGTATGTGAGTGTGTATATATGATGTGTGTGCATGTGTATGGTGCATGTGCATGCATATGTGTGTGATTATGGCTATACATGTGGTCTAGTGCCTGTGTAGAGCTCAAGAGATAACCTTAGACATTGGTCCTTGCCTTTTACCTTGTTGGAGGAGAGTCATTTTGTTTTCATTTCTGCAGATAGCAGGCTAGCTGCCCCGTGGGCTGCTGGGAATTCTCTCCTCTCTGACTCCCGCCTCACTGCAGGAACACTTGGATTACAGATGCATGCTACCACACCCTGCTGAGACATGGGTCTACGACCTCATGCTTATCAGTAAGCATGTCACCCACCAAGCCCTCTCCCAGTGCTGTGGAGCAAAGAATCAATAGGCTCAAAATTGACTAAAGTAAAAGGGAATATAATGTATTGTTTTCTTTCCTTTGTCAGCTTAAAAAACTACAAGTGTTTCGACCAAAAAATTTTCACTAAGAACATATGTAAATAAGCAATCTGTGACTATATTAGCCCAGACCAGGGAGTGGTGGTTCACATACACACTCATACACACTGTCACACATAGTTTGATGAAATTACACTGATGGGGGAAGAAAGCAAGTTAACTCTAAAGAAGGCAAGAGGGGAGCATGGGAATATGAAGGAGATGAAGACAGGGAATACAGACTTAAAACAGTGAGTTATGACAGGGAACCTTCAGGGCAACATTGGAGGTGCAAGTGTGACCATTCTCATTAAAAGATGGAGATGGTCAGACAGACATTTGTGGTGATAAGGGTGGAACTCTACCCCACATATGTTGCTTAATAATTATATTTATAATTACAGCATTCAAGAAAAGCCTACTGTGTTTCTCAGTTGAGATCTACCCAGCAGCAAGTGTGTGCACACTCTTCAGAAAACAGGAGAGGCACTCTCCTTTCTGCTTTCCATGTTGGCAAAACGCAGTAAGGACACTGCAACAGTTGCTTTTCTGTTGTTGTGATAAAACATTCTGGCGAAAAGAAACCTAGGGGAGGAAAGGGTATATCTGGCTTGTATTTCCAGGTCATTGTAATTACTGAAGGAAGTCAGGGCTAGGACACAAGCTGGTTCCTGAATCAGAAACCGTGGAGGAGTCCTGCTTGCTGTCTCAATCACAGGTTCATGGTCAGCTGACTTCTCTTATACAGCCTGTGACCACTGGCCTAGGAAATGATGCTGCCCACAGTGGGCTGAGTCCCCTGACATCAATGAAGATAATCAAGACAATCCCTCACAAACATGATAAAGACAGTTACTCAATCAAGACTCCTTTTAAAAGTGATTCTAGGCATGCCTTTAATCATAGCACTTGGGAGGCAGAGGTAGGCAGATTTCTGAGTTTGAGACCAGCCTGGTCTACAGAGTGAGTTTCAGGACTGCCAGGGTTACACAGAGAAACCTTGTCTGGAAAAACAAACAAACAAGCAAACAAAGATTCTAGGCTGTGTCAAATTGACAGTTAATGTCAGACACCACCCACCGACACACCCGACAAATAACAAAACCCCGGCCGGGAACCAGCAGTCATCTGTGCCTCTGTGGATACAATATGGCCAGCCAACTCCCACTCCTGATACCATGTGTCCTGATGGATTGACTCTCAAACCCGAACAAATCCCTCCTCTCTTAAGTGGGTTTTGCCAGGCACTTTGTTACACTAAAGAGAAAGGTAACAGATATACCCAAAATCTCAAATAGGGATACAGAAAACAGTTGACAGAAATAAGTACACATCAAGGAACAAATGAAAAACAAACAAACAAACAACCTCCCCACAGGCTGCAACAGTAGAGGACATCTAGAAATAACAGACATCATCCTTGCAGTGGGCAAGCAAGCAACCTGCCCCTGAGGTCCACCAGTGCTGGGGGCTGTGGGAAAGTCAAGATGGGGAAAGGAACTAAGACTTAGAGCTTAGAGAGATAGATGTAAGTTGTCCCTATTCACTGCTGTGGGCTCTTCCTTCTTCTTTCTTAGCATAGGTGACTTGTACATTCAAATATTTTATTTGTTTTTATTTTATATGTATGAGTGTCTTGACTGCATATGCACCATATTCATGCAGTGTCCAAGGAGGCCAGAAGAGGGCATTAGACCCAGAACTTGAATTACAGATGTTGTGAGCTACCATGTGGGTGCTGGGAAGCAAACCTGGGTTCTCTGCAAAAGCAGGCAATGTTCACCACTGAGCTACCTCTGTAGTCCCACATCTGATATTATTATCCATGTGTGTGGTGACCCGGTCTTATTCCCTTCTCCTGTTAGATGTCCCACCTTCTGATACTATTATCTATGTGTATGCTGCACACGGTCTTATTCCCTTCTCCTGTCAGATATGGTTTTTAATGTAGAAAATCTTAAGGAATCTATGAAACAATCACTGGAAATAAAGAATGGGTTCTGTGGGACACTGAATTCACCACCAGTACAGAAGATCCAGCTTCTCACCATGTAGGGGAAACAACAGAAACACGAAAGCCAGCAAACAATCATGATAACACTGAAAATTAAATGTTAGGAATGTATGAAAAGCTATGCTGGATTCATTAAATTTAATTAAAGGAGGTTTTATTATTTTAAACATCATTACAAGGGAACTTGAAGATGTAAACAAACAGGAAGGTATCACTGAAGGCGAGGTTGGCATAGCAACAGATCAATACTGTTACAGAGTTGATGCTGGTGAGGAGTCAATTTCTCGCTAATTGGACTTCAGATTCATTGTCACTTAATCAAAGCCACAGGACATGTCTGTGTAGAAGCTTTCAGATTACTCTAAATTTTATCTGGAAATACAAAGCATCCAAAGTAGGAACAGCAAAATTCTGAAAGAGAATAGAGTCGGAGGAAATTGTTCAATATCAGAATACAACCTGAAGCTCCGGCACCCAGCACAGTACATTTCGGTTCAAGTGTAGGCACTGCTGAGTAGAACAGAATCATCATCTGGAAACAGATCCACATTCATGCCGTCAGTTGGTCTTGAGACCAACACCCGGCCTCTCACTGTGGAGTGGAAAGCCCATCAGATCACCAGTGATGTCGAGACAAAGGTGGAGTAAAAACAAGCCCTGGCCTGCAGCGTTCTGAGATGGATTTTATATGTAAACCGGAGCGCTAATGATGTAGAATTTCCAGGGAGGGGAAATATATGTTACTTGACCTTTCTGGGGACACAGGAACAAATGTCTATTCATCACAGGTAGGGCATTGCCAACAGACCAAAGACATAATTGCACCCAGGTCTACCTTAGTGAGTCACAAGTTTCCTGGGATTATTGGAGCATGGATTACTTAAGGGAAGTTGTATCACCAAAAATGTCCATTCCAACTTGGGTAAAAACTCAGAAATCTGCATTTGGGGCTTTCTGAAGGTCCCTTTGAAAAATAGCGTGGTGGCTTGTGAACAAGTTTCACTGGTTTCCCTGAGAAACATTGTCATCCCTCACTTGAGAACATGCAATCCAGGTTTTAAAAAAAAGTTGCAAAAACAAAAACAAAACAAAACAAAAACCAAAAGCTACAATTTTTTTTTTTTTTTTTTTTTTTTTTTGGTTTTTTGAGACAAGGTTTCTCTGTGTAGCCTTGGCTGTCCTGGACCTCACTCTGTAGACCAGGCTGGCTTTGAACTCAGAAATTCGCCTGCCTCTGCCTCCAAGTGCTGGGATTACAGGTGTGCACCACCACTGCCCAGTAAGTTACAATGTTTTAAGCAAGTTTCTGATTTTATTTTGGGCTACATTCCCAGGATTCCTTGGGCAGTGGGTTGGGCACCTTTACCTTTGCATGTAAGTCCTGCAGTCACGGATACAAAAGGTCCAGAGAGAAGTCAAAGGAAAACATGAGCTGAGTAACTCAGCCAAGCTGCTCCTAGATATTTCCCCATGCCCAAGAGAAAGAATTACAGGAGTCTGCAAAGACTTGTGCGAGTGTCTCCAACAGCCTTTCAGAACAGCAGAACCTGGAAAGGGCCCAGGTGTCAGTCAGCAGGAGCACGGTGTGGGGCGTGAGCCGTGAAGGTGGAGTTCAGATCCACCCAGTGGCTGCCTGGTCTCACAACAAGTCTGTTGATCACTAGGAGCCAGGTTCAAAAGCACACACGGTGGCCACTTAAACGAAGCTCTTAAACAGACCCATGGTGATGACCATCAGACCCATGATTGCCTGGGGCTGGGATTCCTAAGGAATGTCAGGTGTGATGGGGTGATTCTATCTTTCTTGAGGTGCTGGGTATGCAGGGTGTCATCAGATGCTACCCTGGAGGTCCGCACGACCACTGGGGCTTCCTTTTCATCTTCTTCTTCCCCTCTCCTCCTTATGCTGGGTCCCTGTCTCTTTCTCTCCCTTTCTTTCTCCCCCTCCCTCCACTTCTCTTTCTCACCCCAAACAATATGGACCTCTCATTCATAGGCTGCTTTTTTTCCTAGTAGCAACTTCTAGGATTGAGGAAAATAGACATTTTATAGCTGGCATTGAGCCAGGTTTAAACTTTCAGAGAGAGAGAGAGAGTCACAATATGCTCAAAGTTTCCCTGCAGAACCCCAAGTTTGGAGCCATGGTACTAGGGACGGACAGCAGCCTTGGGGGTCAAGAAATGAGGCAGGTCTGGGAAGCAGGTCTGGGAAGAGGATGAGGATGCCACAGCAGAAGTGTGGAGGGACTGCTCCTCACTCTGGCCTTTGGGTACACTGAGGAAGACCCAGGGTAGGCTGGGGTTCTCAAACCTGGGCTCGCTGGCTGCAGGCGTTGGCCTGTGCAGACGGAGCTGAGCTACAGGGCAAGGGGGTTCCGGGCTGACGAGTGGGACCTTAGCCTCCCCTCTGCAGCATCTTCATGCAGTCGGTGTGTTGGGTAAACAGCAGCTATCACGGTTGCTTGGTGTTTGCTCTTCCCAGAAACTTAGAGGGAAAGGTTTGCCATGGCTATGGTTTGAGCCTATGACCAGTTCCTAGAAATAGTCCCCTCTCCTAAGGGATCACCCCAGCACCTCAGTTTCCCTCAAATGTTAACACTGATTGCTCCCTCCTCCATAGCTCTCACCACCACACCGCCACAGTTGGCCAGGCCAGGGCTCAAGAGCACAGGAATCCCAGAAGGAACACGGATTCCCAAACATGTCCATTGGAACTGGGCACTGAGCCGTCTTCTCTTAGAGCAGTGGTGCAGCCTAGACCTCAGACATACATGGCGAGATTTACACTCCTTAGGAGCAGTTGAAAGTGTGACAGATCGCCTCTCTGTGTGGTCAGGACCACAGTGCACAGTTCATCATCTCCCAAGCTTACCTACTCTCTGTGACATTTACCTCTTAGACACCGACCTGCCCTGTTTGCCCATTTGGAGCTCAGCCTAGAGATCTGGGGGCTGGCCATCTGCCAGCCCCTCTCTCATTCCCTGATGGAAGTGGCGTTGCCAGGGACTCAGACGCTAGACTCAGTCTCAAAGTTCTCTTTCCCCATGGTCCCAAATTAGGTGACTAATAGTGTGCACCCTGGACGTGGCTGTTTTCAGGCTGTGGGGTGTGCAGTTGTCATTTTACTGCATTCGTTGACAACAGGGCCCTGGTGAGAGAACAGTCTGATCCCTGGAAAGCATCGAGCAAGCACTAGGCCCTTCTCAGCAATGGCAGGACAGCTCTGTCAAGGTGTTCCTCAGCCTAGGACAAGTTCTAATTGCCAGGCTCCCAGGAGAGCAGGAGCTAACTGCTGAAGCAGAACTGTGTCACAGGAGGAGGATCAGAGGACTTTCTCTCCCACGGCTGGGGGAGGGCAAAAGATCCAGTGTCCTTTGAGGTCCTGCTCAAGGACCAGATTAAGACTTCATAAAATTTTATTGAGTGGATTCAGTTGCCTGCAGGGACTCGGCAGTCCCCTGCTGAGCTCCCAAGGCTTGGGAAAGGCATCCCAGGGAGTATTTAGAGCCCAAACCTCGGTTGGTCAAGTTAGCTATGAGGATCTGATAGGTAGGCAAGGGTCCCGCAAACAGAACGGATTGCTCTCAGCATTCCCATCCCGGTGTGCCAAACGTGGATGCCAGACCAAAGCGCGGAGCTGTTATGTGTCTGAGTTGTGAATCTTATTATCAGCACTGGGTCAGTTGACTAGGGGGGAACCAGAGTTAGGGGAGTAGAGATTGGCAGGCCCTGCCCTCAATCCTGTAGATCTGCCCAATGTTTAGGCCTACCCAGCTATAAAGTGTCCTCTGTGCTTACACAATGGCCTCCCCACCAGCCCAAGCAGGGGCCACTTAAGCCCAGGGCCCACAAGGCTGCTCTGGGAGACATGGTAACATCACGTGTCATGCTGTCACAATAGGCCATCTCTGATTGAGGCCAAATCGCAGTTCGCTTTCATTCCTGTTTTCCACACACAACCCCTGGAGCTGTGTGTGGGACCAAGAGCCAGCCTCGAGAGAAATGCTCCCTCTGACTCAGGACTCTGCTGCTCCTCAGAGAGTGTCCCAGCATGGTTGCATCTACCCGTCTGCATCCCTGGGCAAACACTACCCCTCCTCGACTGAGAACCCTTCAATCAGTAGTGTGACCTTTGTCAAGTGACACCGTGCACACTTCCCGGCTGGCAGTGGAATTAACAAGCCTCCTCTCTCAGAGCCTTGGTTCTGAAGCTCTGGAGAGCTACAACCTTCGTCTCCCTAGTAGGTTGGTGACCTAGTATGTTTCTGCGGTGATGACCTGTGCATCGAGAAACCATCTTGGTCTCGTTGTGCACACCTAATAACACTCAGCTACCACAGCAACACCTGTAGCCATGGGGACAGAGGCTGGGAGATGCAAGAGGCAGAAAGGGCCCTGGTTAGATGCCCAGTCTGTAACTCTGCTTTCTCGGAGGCTGGGATGGTGAGTGAGCCCTCAGCAAAGCCCTGCTTTCCCCTACCTTCCCATGGCCCTGCTCCGTGAGGCTCAGCGAGGCAGGCACTGTGGGTAGCAGCACTGAGGAGAGGCCACGTCTGAGCGTAGGTCAGGCATGGTCCCGGGGAGAGGATGGCTGTCATAGATGTCTCCTGAGTACCTGGCGGGCGCTGTCTTCTCTCTCTGCCCTTAAAGCAGGAATCTATGCTGTCTGTGATCCCACAAAGCAGCCCCTACCCCTGGGGTTCTCACCTGAGCACTCGAGCTGCAGGTCTGGTGTCCCTGTGCCCCCATCTTCCTGAAGAGGCTGCTGGGCTCCTGTCCTGCTGCATGCATGTCTGCCTGCTCTTCACAACTATTCTCCATCTACTGCCCCTAAAGAATTCTTGGGTACAGCTCCAGGCCACTTGTTCCTGGCCCTGACTGACACTCAGACCACCCCTCTCCCTTACTGAATCCAAATCGCAAAAATGGATTGACAAATTGCTATTCATGCCTGGATCCAGCCTGGCTGTACTGCCAAACATCCAGGACAGACAGATGGTCCATGTCAAGTTCACAAAGTAAGTTCGAGGATAGCCCATTTTGGTAAGGCAGGTTTGAGCCCAGCCGCCTAAGTCACGACAGGTAAGCCAAGGTTTCACGGAAGCTCTTCTGGGAGAGGGTCCAGGGAGATCGGAGCCGCTGGAGAGACCCTAGGGTAAAGAAAGCAGAGAGAGAGGGAAGGCACACTAGAGCTGTCTACTGGAACCTAGTGTACCTGGGCTTGCCTTAGGAGCAGAAGGCATCTGTGGCCACAGGCAGAGGCTCGCACGGGGCAGTACTGCTGGAGGCTAAGGCAGCTCTGGGCAGAGCTGGCAGGCAGCTGCGGTCCAGAAAGCTCCTGGCTACAGCTGGGCTTCGGGAGTGGCCGGACAAGATGAGACTGGGCAGGCAGACACCGGCTGGCCACCGGTCCACTTGCCTTCTGTCTGTCTCAGCCTCGCCTGGGAGCATCAGAACACAGCCCGGAAAGTGCTGTTTAAGTATTTAAGAGCTTTCGGACAGGAGATTAAAGGGCATGTGGGTTTGGGGTGGGTTAACCCTCTCTTACTCACAGATGGTGGCAGAAAGGAAGTTTCTCTCTTTGCTCACCATCCCCCACTGCCCGGAAGCTGGGAGGAGGAAAGGAGGTGCCTGCTCTCATTTTCCTCCTCAGTGGAGCAAGACACGCAGGAGACTGCCCCTTGCGGGGACTGCTTACGCCCATTGGGAAGCAACTATGCCCTTCATGGACCTCAGTTCCCTTTGCTAGGTTCCCTCCTTCCCTTGTCCTGTTCGCCCATCCTGACATGCCAGAGTTCCATCCCTTCTGAGGGTGAGGGTCATCCTGAGGCCTTTTCCAGTATTTGTTTCCCTGGGCCATTTCTAAGACTCAACCACACAGGCCCTTACAGTCTCAAAAGTGGGGCGGGCTCTGTAGATAGTAGGCACGGGCAGCGACGTCTTCATGTGGCTCTCCCTTGTGTTCGGGGTCTGTGTTCTGAAAGTCAGGCCTCACATGGTCCAGTGAGCAATTAGAACCTATGGGGACATAGGGAAATCAACCCTCCCACTACACAAGCTACACAGCTCACACAGTTGAATTCTGGACGGAGCCGGAATGGCTTAGGGACGCAGGTTTGGAAGGGGTCCAGCTCCGCCCCTGCTCTGGGCTCAGTGGCTCAACTCTAGAAGCACCTGGTCCCGGGGACTCACGATCTGGCCTGACTGTGTGTGTGTGTGTGTGTGTGTGTGTGTGTGTGTGTGTGTCAAGAAGGTCATGAAGTGCCTTCTTCAGGCTGACCATGGAGTCAGTTACACACACACACACACACACACACACACACACACACACACACGCCCACATACATAAACACATGTCTTATTACACTTTAGGATGCATGTATGTCTATGCACACACACAAATGTGCCTGTTACATTGCACACACCTATATGATCACATTTGTCATCTGTGTGAGCACACAGCCTGTGCATGGCGGTTGTGGAGGAGACAGGTGAACACTAATTTCTGATGACTGTATAACAGACAGCCATCAGCTGACGGCCTAAGGAGCATCCATCATGGTCAGGACAGAGTGCAGTGTCTCACACGTGGAGTCCACCCTCCGTCTTCAGCCGGGCCTCAGGAGACTCCCTCTCAGGGGACTTAGACGTTGACAGAATTCAATTCCTTGAGGTCGTTTAGCTGCCATGATTCCTCTCCCTGGATGCTCAGGACACAGGACCCATTGTGCCCAAGTCTCTGCCTATTTCTCCTACATTTTGGAGACAGCAATCCTGGCTGGGGACAAAGCCACCACTCAGCATCTCAGACCTCAGTTCCCTACCCTCCTGGGATGAATGAGAACCGGCTGAGAACCGGCCAAGACCCGTTGAGACAAAGCCCTTCCAAGAGCCCCACTTCCACTCCACTCTCCCTCTTCTACTTAGCTTCCCATGCCTCAGTTTCCCCAGCTTTGAAATGAGGAATGCAGGGCCCACGTAGCTCAGCAGGAAGTTGAGAGCCACGGCATGTGTGAGGTTGTCAGCCTGACTCCAAGAGGGACCGAATGGACTCTCCACAGACAGCCACGGTGTAGGTGGAATAGAGCCACATCGTCACGCCAGATCCCTGAGGCTTCGAGAGCACACAAAGGCCCTCCGAGTCTGTCGATCCGGGCCTGCACCACTGTATCATTCAAGTTAACTGAACATCCGAAATCACCGTCTCCCTGCAGGTCATGGGGTGCCGTCTTCAGGCTGTGACCACGGATTCAGTTCCTCGTGGCCCTGAATGCCCCATGAGGGTTCCCCTCCTTCACACCCACCCCCAAAGCCCTCCTCTTATAGGAAGTCCTCTGTAGGCATCTGCACAATTCCTCCTAGTCACTGGGTCAGCTGAGGGTGGAGCTGTGGGTCTTGGTAAAGGCAGAGGAGACCAGAGGCTGCCATGGGGCCTGGCTTCCCCTTCTCCAGCACCTCACTTCTGTCTTCTAGAGTAACTGTGCCACGAAGCAACCTGAGGGGCTGGAGAAGACAGTCTAGGCAGTGGCCCACTGGGCCCCAAGGAGTATTTCCTTCCCTCTCCCTACATTCTTAAGGTCCCTTTGTCCTCCTGAAGTCAAGAACAGGCTTGGACCATGAGTGAACAAATGGGGGCGGGGGGGCTCCTTCCCCTCCCACCCGGAGCTCCAGACTCTGTATGAAGCGGTCGTTTAGAAACTCCAAGCGGGGGAGGGGAGAGATGGCTCAGTGGTTAGGAGCACTGGCTGCTCTTCCAGAGGTCCTAAGTTCAATTCCCAGCAACCACATGGTGGCTCACAACCATCTGTCATGGGATCTGATGCCGTCTTCTGGTGTGTCTGAAGAGTATGACAGTTTACTCGTACATTAAATAAATAAATCTTTTTAAAAAAAAAAAAAGAAAGGAAGGAAGGAAGGAAGGAAGGAAGGAAGGAAGGAAGGAAGGAAGAACGCACAGTGGAAGCCTGACAGAGCCATCACATGGGACAGCTCACCCCCACCCTGCAGTCGCCCCAGAATCACCTGGTGACTGCCCAGCCCCACCCTTTAGCTAAGCCCTGACAGTACCATCTGCAGGATGGGAACCACTCCAGGGTCAGGCAACGGAAGCCAAGGTGTGCTGGGTGGATTCGCATTACCTGTCTGAACATGGCCCTGGGGCGCGGCTGCGAGCCAGGCAGACACATTCCCAAGCATTGTCTTGTTGGTTTCTGCCTATGAGCACCAAACCCATGTTTAAAAGCAAATTTCAGATACCCATAAAAGCAGCTGGTCCGACACAGCCAACCCTCCTCCCTCACGTTCACCTAAACAAAGTCACCCTGGGTCTTCTCTCTGCCAGGCCAGCACCTTAAGGTGTCCTTTAGACAGTTGGAGGTCTCTAGAAAAGTTCCAGGTAAGTTCATGTTGCTCTCCCACTATCCACCCCACTCCCCATGTTGGCATCTCAGATGTACATTTGCACATTATTAATGGAGCCCAGATTTTCTAGTTTCCCCCAACACCTATTTTTTTGCTCTAAGACCCAGTCTAGGTAACATTGGGGAGGGGGGAGAATGTAGACTGGGTGCCAGCATCCTTCTCTGCAGACACGGTGACAGCCACCTCATGCTCCTGTCCCCTATCATGAATGACCCATGACATCCTCGTGAAAGACCACACCTGCGAGACATGAGCCCAGGTGCACATGTTCTCCTGTAACTTGCTTTTTGTCAAGTATTTGGTCGCAACAAGAAGAGTGACTGCTAAAGCCTCCCTCTCCTCCTGGCCGCTCACCATCAGCACAGTGTCCAGCTGCTGGGGAACACGCCTACATCACATTTCAGGTCTGACCAGCAGTGCGTTTCCACATTAGCACCCTTGGGTGACCCCGCCCAGGAGGCGCAGACGTCCCCTTTTTCTCCTGGCTGCCGTAACCACTCCAGCACAACATCCTCGCTGGCTCCTGCCTGTGGGATCCCTGAGCTCTGAGTACTGTGGGCCCTCTGCTCTACCACGGTGCAGTTCCTGCAGTCCCTGCCTGCTGGATCTGTGAGTGTGTGTCTCAGACGTGAGTTCCAGGAGGTGTCTGCGCTCTACTAGGGCAAGGTTGGCCTTTGGAAGAAAGAACTTCACCACAGGTCTGTGGGGTTCCCATCTTTCCCCCCCGGAGGGCAGGGCAGCTGCTGGCTTGCCTTCTTACAACAGTGGAGTGGCAGGAAGTGGCCCAAGTCTCCTTTTCACAGCAAGGACTTGAAGCTTGGTGGGCTGAATAAACAGTTGGTATCTTGTCTCCCTCAGGTTGCCATCCTAAGGAACAGCCTGCTGAGGAAGAAGGCACTTTTCAACCTCTGCCGAGTCTTAGGAACACAAGAGGCTGCCTGCTGGAGCTTCTGCCCAGGCAGCTCTCTGGCTCTGAAGAGTCCCCAGAAACTTGTATGGTGGTGCTGAGCAGAGGGCAGAGGGTACAGCCTGTGGCTCCGGCTCCTCCATGGCCGCCGATGAGTTCTTACCACACAGTCTGCCCTGGTTGGGTTTTCCCTGTCATGGAGTGCACCTGGTCATCTCAGCTAATCCCCTGTGGTGGGAGTAGCTCTGTCCTGCTGGTCTGAGAGTCCTGGGTCATGCAGCAAGAACCTGTTCGTCTGAAGCATGCCCCCCTGACTACAGCTACTCCTTAGAGAGCCTGGTGCAGGCCAAGACCACGAGCACATCGGCCATTTCTCAGGCACCGCCCCTCTCCCATGGATTTGTCAGTCAGCCATGTGGCTCTTAGCAAGGCCCAGCTGAGCCAAGTAGTCACCAAATGTGACTCAGAGGAGAAAGCACCACCAGCTTCCTTTCCTAAGCATCTCCCAGATTGCTGGGATCCCAGGTCAGGTAGAGAGCAAGCCTCACACCACAGCTAGAACATGGTGTGGCCGATCGAGCTCCTACCATCCTGGCTCAACTCCAGGCAGGCTGCTAATCCTGGAAGACAGGAACAAGTCTGGGAAAAGCTCAACCTGAGCCTGAAATCAAGGCCCAGAGTTGACTTCCTGGACCTCTGGGACCAGTGCTGTTAGGATGGAGGGAAGGCTGGGGTCTTGGTATTGCCTCATTCTCTGGAAGCACAGGGCTCTGGATACCTCCAGTGGAGATGCAGGAGGCCTGCGTTGTCTTGGGCTCAAAGCCTTTGCTCTGTCCAGCAGAGTTCCTAAAGAATCCATTCGAATGGGTCCTGAGTTCAGAGGGAACAACTAAGGGCTGGGGGCTGGGAGTGTGGGGACCAGAGTGTAGAGGTGGCCCCTGAGTGCCCCTCTCTCTAACTCTGGACCCTTTGGTGATCAGTCATACTCACCTGCCTGCCTGGGTGAGGACCACTGTCACACGTGAATCCTCTTCACACCACCACAGCCCTGTACACAACACGGCGAAGCCTTTCATTACAGAGCACCTTATTATGCAGCCATGACTGGGGAGGAGGCACCAGCCTGCCTGTCTGGCCAGCCAAAGCATCAGGATAATAGATTGACTGCGTATAATGAGGAGACAAGAGCTCCCACAGCTGAGGGGACAGAGCAGAGATTCCCTGGAGTGGGAAAGCTGCGATTAGCCTAACCAGGCCGGGAGACAGGGGGACAGAGAACTAAGCCTGAGCTTAGACCTCATCTACAGATGCTCAGGGCTCAGTATTGTCCCCCCTAAAGTCCCCAATTGATGCCTTCAGAATGTGACCTTACTGAGAAACAGGCTCATTGCAGATGGAGCTATCTGTGTTACATTAAAACAAAGCCTTCGAGAACATAGCACCGCCTCCCGTGGGACAGCATCTCCATGGACAGGGAGACTCGGACACGGACATGCCTGGACAGGATGCTAAGTAAGGGGTCCCAGAAATGTTTCCAGGGCTGAGAAACTTCAAAGATAGATGGCCACGCCCACTGAAATGAGGCACAGAGAGATTGTCCCTTCAGAAGGAGACATCTGTCCCCTGACCTGGCTCCTCCCTCTCTGACAGAATGCTTTGCTATTTCCCTAACTGTGAGCTTAGCCACAGCGTCCCCAGGACGTGAGCAAGGTAGGCATGGACAGTGGATGGTGGCATTCTAGACAGTGTTGTTGAGGTTTGCACCCCTGTCTGATGACGCAAGGTTTCAGTGACAGATGGGGAAACTGAGGCATTGATTCCAGAAGAGATTTCACTCACAACACTCAAAGATCCATGATGGGGCTGGGCCAGGATCTTACCCACCTCTTCCTTCCCCTCCCCCAAGCCCCATCCTGCTCTTCATTTGCCCAGAAGGACCGTTCCCCACTGTCTGGAAGAAGTGCTGCGTCCAGCAACCCACACCGACAGGGAGCCCACCCTGCAGTGGCAGAAGAAGCCGGGCAATTGGCATGGACCAGGCAGCCATGAGGATAGCTGCTGGCCAGGTGGGCGAGAGGCTCCAGGGCCTCCACGGTGTGGGAGATGGACATGCGCTGAGTGGGCGGGCCAGGCAGGAGTGGCCGTATGCGGGAGCAGCACCCACACAGAGGCCCGGCACTCACTGACACCCAGTGGACTGGCGTGTGGTACCAGGTGGCAGAACGGCAGCGGCTGGCTGCCCTCGCTGTCTACCACGGAGACTCCAGACAAGGCCTCAGCTATGAGGCCGGGTACTGCGCATGGCCCAGCCCAGCACTTCAGCTACCGCCACACTGAATGCCCAAGGACCTGCCATTCAGGTTTTAATTACAGAAAACGGGGCACATTATCAACAGCTTGCTTCACTTGAAAACGAGGAGCCACTTCCCGGAGCCCATCCACCAAGCACAGCCTGGAGCCATCAACCCTGGGAATCCACTCAGGCCGCAAATGGAGCCTTTTCTGCTCTCCACAAAGGCCTGTACTCACGCGGACGCGTTCTTCGTTTCTGTGTGCGTGTCTCCAGCAGTTTAACACAATGCAAAGTGGGCTCTATTGTCCCTTGCTTCTCCCTGGCAGACTGGAGCCGCGACCCTGGAGCTCTCCTCCCCTCTATTCCCAGCATGCCCTTTCCAGGGGCCCGGTAGGCCTGCTGTGGTTTCTGCCTTGACGTCTGCATACTGGGAGCATGGTGCCCATGTGGGAAGCTGGAAAACAATAGAACTTCTAAATGAAAGTCTTTAGGGTCAGGGCTCCCTGGGAAGGGCCCAGTGCAGTGCTCCTGGGGCCTTTGGAGGTCTTGAGAAAGCGCTACTTAAAGCAAGAGTGTCCTGCCTTCTCCTCTCTCTCCCCCCACCTCTTCCTCTCAATCGCTCGCTCTGTCCCATCCTGAGGTGTCTCCCCCTTGCACACACAATGGCCAATAAGCCATCCCTGCCACAAGGTGCCCATCAGAGTTTGATGATGAGGACAGCCTTATGTCTCTGAACCTCCATAGTTCCAGTTCCTCTGGGAACTAATGACCACTTCTTCACAAAGTGTCCAGCCTTGGGCATTTTGTTACAGTGGCAGAAAGATGGATATGAGGTCCCATCCAAAAACAAGAGCTCCTCCGTGAGACCCAGGCTGAAAGCTGGCCCTTCACAGAGACCCCTGAAGACCCTGGACGGATGCCTCTCCTTCCTCAGTGCCCAGCCTCTCATCAACCTCACTGACCACAGGGAAAGCCAGGCTGACGCAGGGCCTGGAGTACAGCCAGCCTCCTTGGTGTCTCCTGGGAACTACACACACACCCTGTACTTGGTGCCATTTGATGCAAAGTTCAAAAGGTCAGGCAAGACTGTGGACATTCTGGGGGTCAGGCATGTCTGGGGTTCCAGGATAACACATACCTTCTGGGTCAGGGAAATACTT
Organism: Apodemus sylvaticus; assembly: GCF_947179515.1. Classification (NCBI taxonomy): domain Eukaryota; kingdom Metazoa; phylum Chordata; class Mammalia; order Rodentia; family Muridae; genus Apodemus; species Apodemus sylvaticus. The sequence continues at coordinate 10,302,933 of NC_067477.1, read as the reverse complement.
TGTCTTGGAACCTGTGTTTCCTCCTCCAAGAGCAGGTATGGGACTTGTCCAACTCTGTCCAGGTCACACATGGGGCTAACTCTGCATTCTGGAAGCATTGAGGATGTCTGTGGTACAAATGAATATGCAAATGAATGAATGAATGAGTGAACAAATGAATGAATGAGATGGGCAACAGGAGAATGAAAGATGAGAGTCTTCCTTCCCTGTCTCCTGATTCCCTCCTAGAGGACAGAACAGGACAGGAGAAGGTAGGAACCTGGAAAGGACCAGACACTGGGTCTTAGTGAGGTTGGTCACACACCGTTTGCATGGGAGTCGCACACAACCTGTAGGACCAGGGGTGAAACAAATCCCCAAGAAGGCCCTTCTGCTGAGGTCAGCATGAGGAAAGCAGCAGCCAGAGAGTGACCAGGAGCCCAGTCACTGGCTTGATGCAATTATCTGCCTCCTGCAGCGTGAGCTCCCATCTGAGGTAAGACCCCTGCCACTGACCTCCTGCCAGGCAGTGGGGGCAGGGTTGAGCATCCTAGGGCCTAGGGCAAAGGGCTGCTCATTAATCCTTGCCAGTCTGTACCCACACCACGGAGCTGATGCAGTTCTCCAGGAGCCTGGTCAGTTCTTGAGAAAAATGAGCAAGTCTGAGCTGAGGAAACTGAGCACCAGCCCCTAACTTGTCTCAGGGCATCTCTAAGAAGAACCAGGTATTCTGACCCAAATCTGGCACAGACCTAGACATTGGCCCAAGAAAATCCTCTGGGGGCAGATACACATGTCTCACTTCTCCAGGGTACCTTATCTCCTCAGGATACCTCATCTCCTCAGGGATCTCATTTCCTCAGGGTACTTCCTCTCCTCAGAGTACCTCATCTCCTCAGGGTACCTCATCTCCTCAGGGTACCTCAGCTCCTCAGGGTATCTCATTTCCTCAGGGTACCTTGCCTTTTCAGAGTACCTCATCTTCTCAGGGATCTCACTTCCTCAGGGTACTTCCTCTCCTCAGAGTACCTCAGAGTACCTCATCTCCTCAGGGTACCTCATCTCCTCAGGGTACCTCATCTCCTCAGGGTACCTCATCTCCTCAGGGTATCTCATTTCCTCAGGGTACCTTGCCTTTTCAGAGTACCTCATCTCCTCCGGGTACCTCAGCTCCTCAGGGTACCTCAGCTCCTCAGGGTACCTCAGCTCCCCAGGGATCTCAGCTCCTCATAGGTCTCCAATCTCCTGAGGGCCCAGAGAAGAGCCAGCAAAGTACAGGAACTTTGACCTTTTCTAGGAGACAGGTGCACCCTGGGATTGATAGGGTAGGACCTTTGACCGTCCTATAGAAGGTTAATGCCTCTGTTGGCTGCTGAGATTCAGGCATATTCTATACTGTGTCACTTAGCAAAGGATGTGCCACAGAGTCATCTTAGATTCAGCAGTGAGGAGAGAAAAGTCAACGGAGAATTGGATGAACCCAGGGCCTCCAGCAACATAGGAGGGGCCAACTCAGAAGAAAGCAACAGAGAGGCCCCAAAGGCATGCAGACTTAGGCCCTTCCTCTTCCTTTCACAGAGGAAGCCTGGAGCACCTGCCTCTCTCTATCGGAAGGAAGGAAATGTCTTCATAAAATATTGATTGACTTGCACAAGCCTTGGGTTTCGAGGACTATGGGATGGAGGAGCCTTTGCATGTAAATTAGATTTGTTTAGCACGTCCTTAACCCTCTCCTGTCCTGACACCTGGGACATCTCTGTGAATCTCAGCACAGTCGGCTGCACTGCAGGCACAGGGCAGCCCCAGGATTTAGGCACGCAGAAGGAGCAGCATTTGTCCTCAGTCAGACTCTCCAGAGTCCTCCTGGGTTCCTTTCGGCCTCCCCTTACACCAAGCTCCTGACTGGATGCTCTTCCACAGGGTCCAGCGACACCTAGGGCAGTGCACCACGCCCATGGGCAGGCCACTCCAAGGCAAGATCATATAAACCTGAGTTCGGCCACCAGCTGTTGGCTAACACATCTGGAAAGGCGCTGGCTCCTCGCAGGCGCTTTGGCCTGACTCTCACATGCCCTAACACCTGGTGTGCTGCAACAACAGCAGGACCTTCGGACCCTGCTCCTCCACCCAGTGCTCTGTGTGAAGAGAAGAATCTGGAGAAGCAGACAGAGCAGACTGAACTCGGGTTCCACATTTGTAAAGCTGGAAGTGATCTGCTCCTAGGGTTGTGACTAGGAAATGAAATGGAGCCGCATGTGGCTAGCAAGGTACCAGGCAGACACCTCTACAGAGACAGTCTCCTCACCATGGGGGAGGGGCAGTGCTAGCAAGGTGCCAGGCAGACACCTCTACAGAGACAGTCTCATCATGGGGTGAGGGGCAGTGCTAGCAAGGTACCAGGCAGACACCTCTACAGAGACAGTCTCCTCACCATGCACAGTGGGAGGGAGGGGTCATGAGCGAGTGAACACATGGGCCAGGAGTGGGCCTGAGTGAGGGAAGAGACTGAGTGGCCAGGTGGCCTTGCAGGGAAGCAGCCATTCTGCAGGGGCCATCACTTCTTCCTTGACCCTGCATCTAGCCAGGCTCTGTTTCCCACAACTGTCCCAGCTGCACACTCTGGGTCCCCTTTATGCCCTTGTCTACACTAGAAGGGACCTGGTGACTCTTCTAGGCTTGGCATGTCTACCGGGGGCTTCTGAACCAAGCTAAGGATGGAATTCGTATGTACCCAGAGGCACCCTGTGTGTCCCTTCATGAGCACACTCAAATATACACAAGTATGCAGTGCTCACACACATGCACATAATAATATAGACACATGCGGAAGAGCACAGGAATGCATGGAAACAAGCATGCATATTGGACATGTGCCATGTAAGTCCCCTGTCTTAGCATGATTATTACTATAATGAAATGCCATGGCCGTAGCAACTTGGGGAAGAAAGGGTTTCTTTGGCTTACACTTCCACATCACTGTTCATCATAGAAAGAAGTCAGGATAAGAACTCACGCAGGGCAGGAACCTGGAGGCAGGAGCTGATGCAGAGGCCGTGGAGGATGCTACTTACTGGCTTGCTCCTCATGGCTTGCTCAGCCTGCTTTTTTATAGAACCAGGACCACCAGCCAGGGACAGCACCACTCACAGTGGGCTCAGCCCTCTCCCATCAAGCACTGATTAAGAAAATGTGCTACAGCCGGGCGGTGGTGGCGCACGCCTGTAATCCCAGCACTCTGGGAGGCAGAGGCAGGCGGATCTCTGAGTTTGAGGCCAGCCTGGTCTACAGAGTGAGTTCCAGGACAGCCAGGGCTACACAGAGAAACCCTGTCTCGGAAAAAAAAAAAAAAAAAAAAAAAAAAAAAAAAAAAAGAAAAGAAAAGAAAAAGAAAAAGAAAATGCGCTACAGACCTGCTGCGGCCTAATCTCATGGAGGCATTTTCTTAACTGAGACTCCTTCCTCTCAGATGACTTTAGTTCATGTCAAGTTGAACTAAATGTCAAGTTGGGATCCAATGCAACCCATTTGTTCTTTCTGTACCAACATGCCATCCTTTCTTCTGTGGGGTAAATATTTGGAGGCAATCTTGACCTTGGGCCAGGGAGCAAGGGACACGTTAGCTGGCCTCTTGCTCTATACAGATGTGGCTAATGGTACCGAACTTTGTGATGCAGTCAAATCTTCTATGGTTTGTCACTTGGATACTTTTAAAGTTTGAGAAGCAGTAAGAAGCATTCCACATGGATACAATGTGGCACAGGCTCTGCTCCAGCCCTGACAGAGTGTCAGGCGCACTCACTGGCCCCTCACAGGTGGAAACACATCAAACAATGGCATCATTGTTCATGATGGCGGTTCCTAGGGAGGGAAGATAAAGAGAGAAGTCTGGCGATGCCCTGGCTTGCTGCCTTGGCATCCCAAGGAGCAGCAGCTCCCTGAGTTGACACAGTGCTTGAGCACTTGGGTAAACATGCAGACAGGTACAGAGAGACGGCCCCAGGTTCTGAAAGGCGTAGCATTGATGGGTCACCCATAGGAGGAGAACCCAGGGCATAGGAGACGCAGCTAAGGACAGCGGTCTCTGTAGCCATGGCTGTAGGCACTGGGTGAGGGCCAGCTCAGCCCTGGGGCATGAGCGCCGACTCTGCAGATATCCCAGCCATGAGGCTGAGAGCTCAGAGGCTGTGTCAGCAGCAGAGGAACAGAACTTGTCTGACTGAAGCGCTACTCTTGCTCATAGCTTACACGCAAGCTGCTAAGAGAGCGCTAAGTGAAAATAACTGTCCCAGAACAAAGTCTAAAACCAGAGTGAGAGAGAGAGCAATCGAGAGAGCAAGAGAGAGAGAGAGAGAAAGAGAGAGAGAGAGAGAGAGAGAGAGAGAGAGAGAGAGAGAGAGAGAGCAGAAAAATAATGAGCAACCAGTGACAGAAGAGTCACAGTGCCTGGCACCCTGCCGAAGCCACCAGACATGAAGAAACAGGAACATACAGGGCAAAGGGGAGCAAAAGGCAGTGTGTAGAAAGGGGCGGGGAGCTCTTTGTATATATTGTATATATTGTATATATTGTATATATTGTATATATTGGATATATTGTATATATTGGATATATTGGATATATTGGATATATTGGATATATTGGATATATTGGATATATTGGATATATTGGATATATTGGATATATTGGATATTAGCCCTCTGTCGGATGTAGGGTTGGTAAAGATCTTTTGAGAGGCTCTGCCAGTACCTGAAAAATACAGAGGCAGGTGCTCTTAGCCAGCCATTGAACTGAGCACAGGGTCCCCAATGGAGGAGCTAGAGAAAGGACCCAACACAGGTTGCAACTGAAGAAGCTTGCAGCCCTATAGAAAGAACAACAATATGAACCACCCAGTACCCTAGAGCTCCCAGGGACTAAACACCAACCAAAGAGTGCACAGGGAGGGACCCATGGCTCCAGCTGCATAGGCAGCAGAGGATGGCTTAGTTGGACATGAAAGGGAGGAGAGGTCCTTAGTCCTGAGAAGGTTCAATGCCCCAGGGTAGGGGAATGCCAGGACAGGGAAGCAGGAGTGGGTGGGTTGGTGAGCAGGGGAAGGGGGGGATGGGATAGGGTGTTTTCAGAGGAGAAACCAGGAAAAGGGATAATATTTAAAATGTGAATAAAGAAAATATCTAAAATAAAGAAATTAAAGAAAGAAAGAAAGAAAGAAAGAAAGAAAGGAAGAAAGGAAGAAAGAAAGAAAAAAAGAAAGAAAGAAAGAAAGAAAGAAAGAAAGAAAGAAAGAAAGAAAGAAAGAAAGAAAGAAAGAAAGAAAGAAAGGGACCAGGAATCACCACACAGTCACAGATAAACACAGTGCACATGTTGAAAATGTGGGCAAAGGTGAACACGCTAAGAACACAAAGGAAGCAGAAGACACTGGGAAGGGCTGTTACGCGCTCCCCTGATGGACCGCATTCACTATGGTGACAGACTACATTCACTGTGGTGGTGAATTGCTGAGGTCTTGGGGGCCTGATAGATAGATACTGCAGAGGAAAAGATTAGTGAGTGGGAGGGCGTCAGCAGAGGACGTTTCCACGATGGAACAGAGGAAAAGAGCGACCTGTAGAGTTAACGTCTGAATAGACTTCCTCGGGATGGCAGTCTTAAAAACACATTGGCTGAATTGTTTCCCAAAAACTGGAAAAGCCACAAGAAGAGAAGATGAATCAGGAGTGTGTTGCCTGGTTACTCATAACCAGAGCTATGGGGCTTTATTAGTCCCTTTTCTATTGGTGTGATGAAACACCATGGGCCAGGCAGCCTACAGAAGGGTTTGTTTGGGGTTTACAGTTCTAGAGATACAGGAGTCTCTGACCATCATGGTGGGGTGCATGGCATCAGGCAGGCAGACATGGCACTGGAGCAGTACTTGAGAGCTCACATCTCAATCCATGAGCTTGAGGCAGAGACAGGGACAAGGGAGAAGGATGACAAGAGTCTCTGAGACTTCAAAGCCACACCCCCACATCCACACACCTCCTCCAACAAGGCCACACCCCTAATTCTTCCCAAATAGTTTCACCAACTTGGGAGCAAAGATTCAAATATATGAGCTGCAGAGGGTGTTCTCCTTCACACCACCCCAAAGGGAAACAGTACAAGCAGGCACAGACAAGATCAAATCCCTGACCCAGAATATAAGTCAGTGATAGAGGACTTGCAGGCCCAAAGTTCAATTCCCAGCACCACGGAAAAAACTGTTGTGCTTAAAAATATACTGCATACATGAAATATCCATAAGTGATGCTAAATTTCTTAATAGCATTGAGAAATATCTTTAAAGCATACAGCGGGGTATGGGGGCCAAGGACAGACTCAAACGCCCAGTCTAGAATGCTATACTCAGAAAGAAAATCTTTCAAAAACTGAGGCAGAAGATGTGTGTGCGCGCATATGTGTGTATTCATGAATATATTTAATAAATTTAATATATTTAATGAATATACATATTCATTTAATAAAGACTTGCGTTAAAATAAATGCTAAATGAAGCCCTCGGGCAGAAGAAATAATAAACCTGAATGGAGAAAGCTGGATCTGTATAAATGAGCAGGGGGCTACAGAGCAGCAATGTGAGTTCATGCACACGTGTGCTTACAAGAGGGCCAGAGAGACGGCTCCGTGGTTAGGGGCACTGGCTGCTCTCCCAGCAGCCACCGTCAGGTCCCAGCACCCACGCAGCAGCTCATAGGTGTCTGTAACTCTAGGTCAGGGGTCCAGCTTCTCTTCTGGCTTCCTAGGGTACCGGGCACACACATGGTTTACATACATACATTCAGGCAAAACACTAATATACATGCATATGTATGTTTATGTGCATGTGCATGTGCATATGCATGTGTATGTGTACGCACATGTGTGTGTATAATAAAATACATACATCTTTAAAGAAGGAAAATGCCTCACATAGAGCAAGGTTCTTTAATAGATTACAGCGCAGCAGTCTCCAGCAGCGCAGGGTTTCTAAGGAAAAGCCTGGCGGTGAGAACAGAAGGACAAGCTCTGCAGGCCTTCAAGCTAGCCACAAGGAGGAGGGGGACATTCCTGGTGGCCGGAGTGCTAGGAATGCTGGGAAATTCTGCAAAAGCTAAACAAGAACTCACGGCGTAGCATGTAGACAATTAGCCACTGAGGGAAATAAAAATTCTAACAAATACTCAACCCAATGAACAGAGAAATATGCACAGAGTGTAGGATATAAATTGTGGCTCCATTTTCCTCTTCTCCTCTTGGTGTGTCCAGGCCCAATGTACACCGGGTCTGTGAGGGAGAGGATGTGAGTTCTGGGGAGAGGAGGTGTCCTCAGAAGAGTTCAGTGTTATGACTCTTCAGAGTCACAGCTCTTTTAGAAAGCAGCTCTCTTAGATGATAGACAGCAAACCAACTTGTTTATGGGGGTGAACAAGAACTATAGAAACCTTGGAAAGTGGGAAGGGTTCTTAGTATGAAGTTTCATTGCATGAAGCTTTAGGTGCTGGGGCTGCCTCCTTTGTGTGGAGAAGCATTCCAGGAAGTTGAACCTGTAATTTCTGCCAAGGATTACAGACACTCCTCAGGCGGAGGGTGGGGTCTGGGCTACCCAGGTAAAGTAGAGAAGAGGAAGCCTTGATGGGAAAGGGAGTCGTCTATGTTGCCAGGGACCTGTCCAGGCATGGGAGACTACAACCTTTAAATAGCAAGGCCTGGGCTGGAGAGATGGCTAAGTGGTCAAGACTGTTCTTCCAGAGGTGCTGAGTTCAGTTCCCAGCAACCATATGGTGGCTCACGACCATCTGTAATGAGATCTGATGCCCTCTTCTGGTGTGTCTGAATACAGTGACAGTGTTCTCTGTCTCTCTGTCTCTCTCTGTCTCTGTCTGTCTCTCTCTGTCTCTCTCTGTCTCTGTCTGTCTCTCTCTGTCTCTCTCTGTCTCTCTCTCTGTCTGTCTCTGTCTCTGTCTCTGTCTCTCTGTCTCTCTCTCTCTCTCTCTCTATATATATATATATATATACACACACACACACACACACATATGTGTGTGCATGTATATGTATTTAGGTACATATATATATGTATATATATATAATCTTTAAATAAATAGCAGGATATATATAAAATAAACAAAAAGGCAGATGAGAGAAACAGGAAGCAAAAATTAAGCTGGAAAGCAGAGCTATCATGTCAATAAAAGCCGAAAAACTCCAGCAATTAAAGCCGGAGATCGTCTTGTGAGGATAGTCACCATCTGCATGCTCCCTGGACTAGTCCGAGGTGACCATCGGAAACTGGGAAATGTGGTGTTAATGAACACAAGCCCTAAAACAGCCTGTGAGAAGAAACTGCAGGACAGAGGGTCATGTCACAGGAGTAGAGGGCCACAATGACCGTTGTCACCCTGAATGAGCACCCTTGGAGCAATTGTAACCCACAATGCAGATAGGACAAATGGATTAAACAGCAAGCAGAAATATGACCTCAGCTCTGGACAGATCTCAACCCCGACTCTCAGTAATTGCTAGACACGCAGAATGGAAATGCAGAGAACCACCAACCAGCCTGACCTCTTGGGCATCACACTTCCCCCAAAGTGGCAGAATATGTCATCTCAGGGGCTCCCAGCATGGTTACCACGATGGACCATAAGACAAGTTCCTGTGAATGCACGAGGTTAAACCCTTCCAGTCATGGTTTCAGGGGAAGGAAGTTAGAAATCCACAGCAGAAAGGTATCTAAAGAGCCAAAATATTTGGAAACTGGATAATGTTCTTCATGACTTGAAATCATGGGGAATCAACTGGGAACATTTTTTAGCTGAATGTTTAAGGGTCTGAAATCACTGAAGGAAGACCCCAGATTCAGATAGTATGCAAAGACAGAGACCTTTTATTTTGCAAAAACAACCAGTTGGGGGTTGGGGGAGGTGTGTGTGTGTGTACCAACTATTCTTTGAAATGGTGACCCCAGACAAAGGCCAGCAGACTCCTTATAGGGAACCTGGGGAACTCTCTGGAATAATCAGGTAATCTAAAATTTTACTGGTGAATGCTAGGGGCTCACAGGTGGTCAGTGGTCTGCATTCCTAAGTCACGAACACTTAACCATGTGATGAAATGGGGCTGCCCAGTGCAGATGGTCCATCCTGACATAAGATATTTCCCCATTTTTGTGGTTGTCACCAGGCTGTTCTTTGGGAGGGAGTTTTATGATCTTGGTTCTGGATGTTATGGTCTGTTCCTGGAGCTGGTGTCTTATGACCTAGTTCCTGAAGCTGGTGCCTTGTGACCTAGTTCCTGGGACTTACGGTCTGCTCCTGGAGCTAGTGCCTTGTGATCTTCTTTTCCAAGTCAGGCTTGGTCCTTAAATGGAGGCAAATGGGGCTTATGTCATCCTTTCAAATGAAAATGGAAACATAACATAGCAAGACTGAAGTGGTGTGGCTCATATATGCTTGGAGGGAACATAGGTGATGTATTAATCCAATTTTCATCCCTATAACAAAATACCCGAGGCTGGGAACTTTTTATACACATGTGAAACACCATATATTAGTGTGTACAATATAGCTATATTCATATATGTGTATGTATACCTTATACATACTATATAGAGATACTATATATGCTATATTACATATATTAGCTATATATAATCTATCTATATTATCTATCTATATGTATAGATAGATAGACAGAGAGACAGACAATTTATTTTGGAAGTTAAGAACTCACTACCAGGCTGCTCCATTGTCTGAAAACTTCTGATAAAGGACCTGACAGACAGCATCATGGCCTGATGACAAGCTGTAGGAACAGTGGCAGGTGCGACAGAAAGGTAGAGATTCAGGAGACAGTCATTCATAACAACTCACTCTCATGGGGCCTCCCCAGGGTCTTGAGAGAATCCCACCTGTCCTCCAAAGGTGCTGCACCAGGGACTTAGCTATCTTGTGCTAGTCACCACCTCTTCGACCGTCCCCCATCATTCAGCATGACAGCATCAGGGCGAGGAGTCCCACAGACTAACCATTGAGAAACAAGCTACACCCAGACTACAGCAGGCTCTAAAAGAGAGGTCTCAAGGCAACAGCCTGAGCTTGCAAATTTAGGTATTAGGAAAAGGACAAATTGCATCCAAAGAAGATAGAGTAAATAATACAAACTATAAATTTCCAGACGGTAGTGGTACATGCCTTTAACCCCAGCACTTGGGAGGAGGAGGAGGCAGGAGGATCTTTGTGAGTCTACAGAGTGACTTACAGAACAGCTAGAGCTACACAGAGAGTCCCTTTTGGAAAACAAAACAACAACAACATAAAGTGTAAATCGATGAAAGAGAAGGGTCTTGACAAAAGAAAAATCAGAGCAGCAAAAAGATGGTTGTCTCTTTTTAAAGACATCATTTAAAACTTAAGAAGCCAGCCCACCTGGTCCGAGAAAGAAAGATGTGTGTCATCGACGTGAGGAAGAGAAGGACACCAGCAAACACTCCACCCTTCTCACAAGCAAATGCCTGTTGACAGGTTCAACAACTCGGATGAAATGGGGTAATTTGGCAAGCCCAGCAAAAAGAAATTGATAAACTTCATGTCTGTATTACCTGTCAGCAAAATTTAATTTGCAAGTAAAAGCCTTGCAAAAGATAAATTTCAGACCCAGATGGATCCAGTGTTGAAGTGTACTCACATCTAACAGAAGAGGAATCAACATTACATATTTCCCAGACAACAGAGAAGGAAGGCTCACCCCGCCCAGGCAGGCAGCATTGCCCCGCTCTTGAGTCTAATGAAGACATCATAGGGAGCAGCAGAGAACAACTCACCTCATGAACAAATATGCAAAGCCGATTACCAGAATTTTAGGGATTTCAATCTGTCTCATTCTAATTGTGATGAAGAAGCTTTATCCTAGCAAAGCAAAGTTGCTTTAACATTCAGGAATCAATCAACTCCATCGTTATAATGAACTGAAAAGAGAAACCTCATTAAATAGAAAAAATTACTTAATAAAAATCCAACTTTGATTCATAATAAAATACCCTTAGTAAACTTGGAAACAACTTCACTGGTCAAGACCAGCTATGAAACCAAAAAAACAAAAAATATAAAGCCCCGCATTGCTCCAAGATTCAGAGCAAGTCAAAAATGTCCCAAACATTGTGCAGGAAGGTTCTGTGTAATAGGGAGTGCAGAGAAAGGAACATCATTTCCAGAGAAAGTGAGTTAACACTTTTCTTCTCCTCTGTACAGATCAGCTCACAGAATCCAAGGACAAAAACTACTAGAAGTGTAATCAGCCACCACCCCCACCCCCACCCCCACCTCCTACATCTCTCTGCCCCCTCTCCCACAGTGATCTCTCTGTTTTCCAAATATATAAAGTCAGGAAAGCATGCACAAGATCATCGGGAGCGCAAACCAGACCAAGCCTTCTCATGGAAACAGGGAGAGGGCAGGAAGTTCCAGTCCTAGCTGAGGACATATTGGCAACTAACAGTTGGGAAAGGGAGAGGGAGTAGGAGAGGAAGAGAAGGAGGGGGAGGGGAGTGTGGGGGGAGGGGGAGGATAGAGGGGAAGGGGAGAGGGGAAGAGAGAGGGAGAAGGGCACTTCTCTAGGAAAAGGACAAACTGAGTCCAAAGATGAAAATAATACAAAGTATAAATTGCCAGGCAGTAGTGGTGCATGCCTTTAACCACAGCACAGGGGAAAGGGGGAGGGGAGAGGAAGGGGAGGGTGAGGGGAGGAGGAGTTTGGTTTAAGACAGTAGTCCCTGGGTCACCATATTCCAGGAGATGGCCCCACACCCAAGAGAGCATGGACACAGCAGGTTGGACTTAATGGGTTTTTCTTTGAAAAAGACACAGTGGGATGGTGAAGGGGGGAGGGGGAGATGAATGTCACCGACACACATTGTACAAAATTCCCAAAGAATGGACCAAAAATAGGAAAGAAAAAAAACCACTGCTGGCTGGCATTAGTAAATAAGCAAAGAGGCAAAAGTGTGTCGCTACACACAGAGCAACAGAGTAATGGCGGTTCCTATACTTAATAAGAAACAGACACTTAAAAACGTCTGCAGGCCACTGACACACTAGATGCTTAGTCATGATGCTGACAAAGGATATGTGGTGTTTGTATATTAAAACAATAAAAACAGACTCAGTGGGTTAGAAAAAGACATAAAATTGAAGGGGTTGGGGGTAGATCTGGGAGGAGTTAGGGGAGGGAATGGGCGTGAATATTATCAAAATATTATTTGCATGCATGGAGTTCTCAAAGAAAAGATTAAAATACATATATATATATATATATGAAAATACAGTGTGAAGTAAAAAAGAAGGCCAAATCAAGTGGGATGTAGACCACATTCATGGACGGGAACTGGAGGCTGCTTCTCCATGTTTATTCATAAGTCAACGGATCTCAGCCAAAATGCTGTCCTGCTCCTTCTCAGGAAACACTGCCATTTGGAGTCTCAAATATTGACATAACAGAGAATTCAGAAATAGATTCAAATATACATGGTCAACTGATTTATGACAAATATGCAGAGACTATTCAGCAGAGAAAGCTCAGGTCTTCGGTAAATAATACTGGGTGATACCATTTTACTTGTAGGCAACAAGAGTTTGCCTCCAAAAGACCTGTGTATGAATTCTTACCCAGCTTCATGTAAAATATACAAATGCTGGAGGCCACCCAAACGTTCGGCTGGCGAATGTGTTAACACATCGGGCATGTTCTCTGTTCATAAATGCATGCGGATGGTTCAGAATAATTTGCTAAGGGAAAGAAGCTAGTTCCCCACCCCACCCCAAGTAGTGAGAAATACTTGATGTGTGTCTCTATTTGTATAAATCATGGAGAACGAAAACTAAGCGGGAGTGACTGGCAACTTGGCAGTGGTTTCCTAGGGACAAGGCCAAGGATACAGAACCAGGAAGAGAAGGAAGAGGGGGGAGGGGAGGGGAGGAGGACTAGGAGACGTTGGGGAGGTGAGTGTCCCTGTTTCTGCTGTAGTAGTAATGACTTCACAGGTTAAACAGTGCAAAGGTAACACATTTTTATACTTTTCATCGTGTACAGGAGAATGTGGGCGGTGCTTCCTGTGCAAGCATAGAGAGCTGAGTTTGGACGCCCCAGCGCGAACATAAGACCTGGACAAGGTTGCTGGAGGCGTGGCTCAGCGGGTAAGAACACTGACTGCGGATCCTAAGGATCCTGTTCAAATCCCAGCCACTACTTGATGGCTACATTGTACCATTGTGTTTGCCAGGCAGTGTGGTGCACACCTTTAATCCCAGCACTTTGGAAGCAGAGGCAGGCAGATTTCTGAGTTCGAGGTCTACAGAGTGAGTTCCAGGACAGCCAGGGCTATACAGAAAAACCCCCTTCTGGAAAAACCAAAAAAATAAAAAAGAAAGAAAGTAGCAAACATCCAGTGCTGTGTGATGAAAACAGGAGAGCAGGAGGATTACAGCTAGAAAACCACTCAGCTCCAGATTCAGTGAGAGACTCCGTGGAGAATATCAGAGGAAAACATCCTTGTTGACCTCTGGCTTGTGCACCCATGCATACATAGGCAAGCATAGCAGTTCATGCACTTGTGTCAACAATGCATGCACACATGCATGCGCACACACATCCACACACCCTGTGCAGTTTATTTTATGTCAACCATCCTTTAATAACACTGCTTTAAAAAAAATACTACCATTAAAATACAAATTGTAAAAAGATAAATGTAAAAGCAATCTGAAAGAGAAAGTCACAGCTATAAAGATGCTGTGGTGAAGCAGATGCCCGTATGTTCACAAATACACAGTCTGGACAACACATCGCAGCACAACGGAACATCCCAAATGTGAAGAGGAAACCAACAGTCAGGATCCCGAGCATCCTGGGAGTTTTCCCACAATGCACTGCTGAGAGGTAAGCGTTGACCAGAAGGAATCAAAATTTAACACATAAACAATGTGAGGCCGTGTACGTGAGACAATGCAAATTGTTCTGAGTGACTGCGGAGGGAGACTGTGGACCTCAGTGCAGAGCGCTCTGAGCAACAGCGGAGGGAGACAGATGAGGTCTCTGAGTGACAGCGGAGGGAGGAGGAGGATGGAGACCGAGTTCTGAATAACCACGGAGGGAGACTAAGGACCACAGTGGTGAGCACTCTGAGTGACCACAGAAGGCGGCTGAGGACCACAGTGCGGACCGCTGATAACAGCAGCCTAAGATGCTAGACATGAGCAGAGGGCCCACGGATGCTGACTCGGGGGTCTGAGGGGGAGCAACCAAAGGACACAGAGCATATCCTTAGTTCGACATGAGAACCGTATCTATCATACTACAATCCAGCACCGCCCTTTAACGGTGCCTCCAACACCCTTCGGTGTGCTGGAGAGCCCAGCAGCCAAGGCTGGGAGGAAAAGAAAGGGCAAAGAAAATGCTTCCTATTCTCAGGACAGTTAAAGAAACATTTATTTTTGTTTTATGCATACAAATGCTCTGCCTGTGTGTACGTTTGTGTACCATGAGCATGTCTGGTGCATGCAGAGGCCAAAGAGGGTACTGGATCCTTTGGTACTGGAGTTGCAGAGGGTTGTGAGCCACCACTGCAGATGCTGGGAACTGAACCCAGGTTTTCTACAGGAGCAGCTGCCTTCGTAGTCACTGAGACATCTCTCCAACCTCCTCTCAAGCCGTGTGGAAATTTTCACCATGATCTGCTGAAAACAATTAGAATCTGTTGGAGTCCACTGAGTTGAAGAAAATAAATTCAGCATAAGAAATAGCAAAGATGAGAGATAGTAACGGTGATATGATAAGAAGCTAGCCATGAGAACAAATCACCATTTTCAAGGTTCGAGGAGCGATGTTGACTTGGAAGGCCCTTCTAGCGGGAGGGACCAGCTGGACTTTGGTGGAAAACTTGAAGGAAGACTTTGATATGTGAACAGATATACCATATCCATGGAGGGAAAGAGTCAATAATGATAAAAATTCTCTTTGGTTGATATAAAGATTAAATGAGTTTTCAGTCTAAGCCAAGCTAACTATTTAAGCTAGTTCATAAAATGAATATATCATAGTGAAGTGACCAAGGTAAGGCCATCTTGTTCTGACTCTGTCTGTGTTTGCTTAGACAGTTCTCGCCCCTCTCTCCTCTCTGCCTTGCTGACACTTGAGGTTTCCATGTCCTTGACCATGGTCAGATGTGGAAACTAAAATAACATTTATACAAATAATATAAAGCAAAATAAAGGAAGAAGGCATACATCAAAAATAATTGTCAAGGTTTATCTGAAACAATGCTTATGCTGTCAAGAATGAATGTTTTAAGGTCACCCTGACCCTCACGGCTTTTGTCTTTTTAACAATTCTGTGCCCCTAATATTCAGCATGAAAAGACTGAGACATTAGCCCACTCTTGGTAGTCAGCCAGAGTTAAAGGGCTCACATAGACACCTGACTGGGTTAAGCAGTGTGGTTAACTGTATCTTCATCGTGGATTATTGAGTAGCAGTGGCTCAAAAATAGCCAAGATATGCCTGAAGACAAAGCCAGGGGCGGGGGTCTTCCCTCCTAGATGTCAAGACCCTGCAGATGTGACAGCAGCTTGGAAGGAGGTGGTGTTGTCTCATGAGGTTCGTGTGAACAGAGCTCTGAGCACACTTGCCACGTTACAGTTGTAAAGCTCGAATCTCTAGGAGAACAAGGTACGGTTCAGGGATGGAGAGGTGAAGTGGCTGGAGGCGGAGTCAAGACCCGGCCATCAGCACACACGGTCACGTTACACACTGCGTGGCTTCCCTGTGAAGAAAGGGTAGATTCATCAGGCCCAAGACACTGGTGTTACAGGAAACAAAACCCACTTTGCCCCACAAACTTAAAGCAATTGCGGGTGGGTCAAAGCCTGAACCTGAGGACAGGACTGTGAAGGTAATGTGAGGGTTTGCGTGGATTCCACAAAATGGAAGGGAGCATCTGATATGGCAGATGCATGAAAATTTAAAGTTCTGTTCAGCAGAAGGCACCATCAACAAAGAGAAAAATACAAGCCTTGGTCTGGGAGGATATATTTATAACCCGTATAGCCAATAAAGTATCACTACCCAGATACATAAATAACGCTTCGAAATCAATCAGGGAACAGCAAGCGGCCGATGGAAGAATGAAGAAATGATAAGGAACAATAAATATGGGGAGAGGACGCTGCGCAGTAAATATGTGAGAGCAGGTTCAGCTTCAGGCCTAACACGGAGAAGCACAAATTAAAACAACAAGATGCCATCTTTCACCCATTAGAGTATAAAGAATTAGGAAATCTGATCTCACCAAGTGCTGCCGTGAATCTGTGGAACCGGAAGCTCTGAGACGTTCTGGCTGGAGGGTAAATTGGCATTACCATCGAGACAGCCCTTGTCAATTCTTAATCATGATTATACAGCACGCCCACCGGTTGGGTTTACCAAGCAGCTGTCACCTGCCAAGAACTGTTTGGAGCTCTGTCCACATGAACCCCAAGGGTCCAAGGTGCCGCCCTCCCAGCCAGAGCTTCTGGTCAGAGGGTGTTGTCCAGAGGGCCTCCACTAGCAGTCTCCAGGTAGCAAACAAGGCGGCTGAGCATCAGACATTGCTGCCAGTCAGGGGAGGCATCTGGGGAGGGATGAGACGCCATGCCTTCTTGACCCCGGGGAACTATTCTGCCAGTCAGCTAGAGTGAGCTGGATCACCATCAACCACCACAGACATCTCTTAAGATGGATGTTGCATGAGAAAAAGGAAACCGCAACCATTTCCGCCACTTTGCCACTTAGGTAAACTCTCAAACCCATAAACTCTTGTGAGTGGATATGCACACATACTAGAAAGTGCAAGTTTGGACATCGAAAAGGCACCCAGACAGCACGAGCAGAGCAGGGACTTCCCTCTACCTGCGGAAGCTGAGCCATTTGTAGGAAGGAGACATGAGCTTGGAAGACAGCATTGGCCTGGAGGAGCCAGAATCTTGAGGGAGGAGGATTATTCCAGAAATCCCTGATGTTTGAAATCCACTGAGGTGATTGCTATCATTCATTCGGGTAGAAAAGGCAGAGGTTTAGAATACACCTAAGTAGCATTTGATAACGCATCCCAGCTGGCCTGGGGATTCCTTGGGAGGTAGGAACAGAGAAAGCTGTGCTCTGAGCAGCATCTGAGGTCCTTGTTAAAGTTGGAGCAACACGAGGATAGCCACACTCCCCATTTCTACTCCTCACAAGGAGCTACGTCAACACAGTATGTTTTTAAAGCTGCGGGTGGGTACCAGGACGAAAGATGTTGTGGCTCGCTGAGAATACAACCAGAAAACCAGAAGGTGTGGGGAGCTTGGCGATGCCATCAGGGCGGGGCCTAGGCCTACACATCCACTATGTAAAAGCAGCTGCCTGTTGACAAGGGACAGAGGAGCTGAGACTCCCTAAGAGGGAAAGGAAATCCAACAGCAATGCAGACAGAACCCATGCTGGGGATGGCTATAAACTCTCCTGGTCGACATAAAAGATCTGAGCAAGCGGAGAAAGAGATGCCAGGTTCTTGTGTGAGGAAACTCTATGAAACACCACAGTCTTCCACAGTGATCTGTCCAAGCAGCGGAATCCCGATCAGGCGGCAATCCAACCTCCCGTGGATTTGACAGGCTGCGTGAAACTCCCTGGGAACAGAGGACACTTGTAAACATTGGTTTTTGACAATGGGGAGTGGTGGCAATTGGACTTGCAGACACAAGTTACATGTGACAAGGAGATTGCTGTCCGAGCAGTGGGAGACACTCGGGAGGCAGGTGTCACGTGCAGTCGGGGGCTGGGAGTTGGGAGACAGGCCGCCCCCTGGGACAGGCTAAGGTGATTCTCTAAGTCACAAACATGGGCACGTTCTGTGAGGTAAAGAAAGTCCTCTGAAGATAGACAAGCTCAAAAACAGACACTGACTTCATCATTAATCAGGAGGACGGTGGCGAAAGTGACTGTGAGAGATTACTGTTCATCCCTAAAACTGGGGGGAAAGGTAAAAGCTGATGAGGTCTTGCAGTGGCAGACGTAAGCAAAGGCAGAGCTGGCCTGTGTGGCTGCTGGGAGTCCTGATTATGACACTTGCCTGAGCTTGGGTAATAGGAGAAAATGATTAAAGGGGAGACGAAGAAACAAGTCTGTTTTATTTTCTTCTAGTGAGTGAGCCTGCTACACAGCAGTGTCACCCATAAGAGAGAAGAATCTACAGCTATCAAAAAAAAAAAAAAAATATCCGAGGTTGGGCTTCGTGTGCCAACAGAGAGCTCCCGAGACACCGTGTTAAATATAAAAAGCTGCAGACAACCCATGAAATATGTATGATTCCATTTGTGCGGAGGCAAAATCGCCAGACAAAACTGTATATTTCCCTCCCTACGAGCGAGTGTGTGTGTGTGTGTGTGTGTGTGTGTGCCGGCCACGGTGAAGAAGATAGCTGTTCCTGCAGCAGGGAGGGGCCTGCTAAGGAGCAGCACTCAGTACCACAAATGGCAGTGGGCAGAGCGTCCCCAGGGCTCCTGTCCATGTGCTGTGGGTGTGGTTTAACAAATGACCGAGATAATAAAAAGAAATTAAAAATTGGCTGCTAGATGTCCAGGTTGCAAAGCTTAGGAAGGGGAGAAACTGAAGGGCGAGAGATGTCAGAGATGGATGGGCGATGCTTGACGCTGGGGACAGAAGATGACAGCAAGTGTTCCAGGCTGAGCCCTGGAGAGAGAACAGGAGGGAATCGGTCAGGTGAGCTGGGCATGGAGACCAGGGAGGGGCAGAGGGTAGGCAGGAGAGGAGGGAGGCACATGCGTAGAGAGAACCCGGGAATGGTCAGGCAGAGCAGTGGAGACCAGGAAGGGCTCCCTCAGAAGGAGGAGAGCTGGCCATGGGTGGCCAGACGAGGCAAGGGCTTTCCAATGCACGACCACACCCTGTGTACTCACAGGAGTTGGTGAGGCGAGTCTTGGCACTGCCAGCTTAGAGGTGGGCTTTCCATGAGGAGACCCCCTCCAGGGGGAGGAGAAGAGGGAGGAGCCTGGAGGAGGACTCGGGGCTGGGGAGCACCATTCGACGAGAGCAGCTCTTCCTACAGTCAAGGCAGATGCTCTTTAACACGGTAGGACGGCTGAGCAATGCTTGGGGCTGGGGAGGCGGGGACCCTGCCCATCCTGCGGAATGTTCTCTGGTTGTCCTGGCTGGGGACGGTAGACAGGAGAGATACCAAAGACCAACACAGAGCCTCCATGCAGTGTAAGCTGGGACCACACAAGTTGGGGATTGTCTTAGTCAGGGTTTCTGTTCCTGCACAAACATCCTGACCAAGAAGCAAGTTGGGGAGGAAAGGGTTTATTCAGCTTACACTTCCACACAGCTGTTCATCACTAAAGGAAGTCAGGACTGGAACTCAAGCAGGTCAGGAAGCAGCAGCTGATGCAGAGGTCATGGAGGGATGTTCCTTACTGGCTTGCTTCCCCTGGCTTGCTCAGCTTACTCTCTTATCAAACCCAGGACAACCAGCTCAGAGATGGCACCACCCACAAGGGGCCCTCCCCACTTGATCATGAATTGAGAAAATGCCCCACAGCTGGATCTCATGGAGGCATTTCCTCAAGGGAGGCTCCTTTCTCAGTGATAACTGCAGCCTGTGTCAGGTTGACACACAAAACCAGGCAGGACAGGGATGGAGCCTCCATCCAGCGAAGGCCGGGCCACGTGAGCTGGGTGTGTCCAAGCCAAGGAATGAGCAAAGCCCTTGGACAAGAGGCTGGACCTAGAGGCTTGGCAAGAGATGAACGCAGAGGGTTCAGTGGTCAGGGTCTTCGTGGGATCCTCATTGTGTCATGTGAGCGTGTGGCCGTCACTTTCATCTTGCCCACAGCCCATTTCCTCATTAAACCATGTGACTTGCCTTTGCCAGTGAAGTAGGAAAACAGCCATTCAGGTGCCCTGATGTAAAGGCGTCTAAGAACCTGGGTATCCTTAGCCCAGACAAATCCACGCCAGCAATCACTACCCTTACAGGGAGGACAGAGGAGGCCATGGGGAAGGTGAAGTGCGCGTCTGTAGGTGGAGGATGGCAGTTCTCAGGATGCTTGAGACAAAAGCCCACAGAGCAACTTAGTAAGTGAATTAGGCATTCCATCTCCTGAACCCAGTTACCTCGCGTGGCCCGAATTCACAAACAACGAAGGGCAAGATGGTTAATGAAAAGCTACTTGTCGACCTCATGTTTAATATATATATCAGAAATAAGTTCTTTCCACTGTACTCAAGAGTTGTCTGTCACACGCTGGGAGGCACAAGGGTGGTGGTGGTGGCGGCGGCGGTGGTGGTTTCTGTAAGATGGCATCTGGGCCCCAGCCTGGTTACCAGTCAGTTGACTCCACCAGCTGAGAAGGAAGTTTTCTAGTTGGAAGCGCAGCCTGGAAAGCGCCAAGCAGGATGAGATTTGTCAGTGTCCATCCTTCAAGGGGAAAAGTAATCAGAAGGCAGGACATCACCACATAATGTGCAATGGCTTTAATATCAACTCCCCTTAAATATTAGATGCACCGAGAAAATATTAGCTAAATTATCGTAGACTAATATGATCAGTTTCCTCTAGGATAAAATGTGATAAATGGGTTTTAATAAACTAAGGAGAATTATATGCATCATATTCTTGGTTCCTGTCAATTTTATTTAGAGTGAAATGCCATTGCGATAATTAGTTGGTTTTTACTGTGTTCATTAAAAGCTTTTCTAATGACCGCTTGGAGGAATAAGTAAAATTAATTTCTTTCTTGAGCATCTGAAGAATTCATCATACAAACAAAAAGCAAATTCCAGGTCCGTGCAAGAGAGGGCAGTGGCTGCGGCTTCAGGGCTTCGAGGCATCTGCCACGGCATCGAGATCCAGGTGTCCACAGTGATGAACAGGGTGCAGACCCCTCCTGATGCCCCTCTTGGTACCGCTGAGCTGTGAGCACAGACAGCTTTCACAGACTAACAGTCAGAGCCTATCCCTTGTAACTGGAGAGTTCAGGGTTCTAAACTTGGGGTCCCATCCCATTTCCTTTCAGAAAGGGAACTCGGATCTCCAAGGCCACCATCTTCAGCCAGCATAGTGGTCTAGTCCAGCCTGTGGGCACATATTGTCTCTGGATGGACAACAGCTGGTTAAAGGGCTAGAGGGGACCTCCAGGGTTAAGTCTTTATAATGGTTATTTTTGACAACTTTATAAAATCTAGAGTCACCTGGGAAGAAGGACCCTTAGCTGGGGAATTATAATCTATCATATTGGCCCGTGGCTTTGTCATCGGGACATTTTCTTGATTGATGATTGGTGTGGGGGGTGGGAGCAACCCTCTGTGGGCAGTGCCAACCCTGGGTGTGTAGGTAGTCCTAGATTGTGCAAGTAAAGCAAGCTGTGGGGAGCAAGCCAGTGAGCAGCATTCCCCCATGGTCCCTGCTTTTGTTCCTGCCTGAGTTTCTGCCTTCATTTCCCTCAGTGATTGAGGTGGTAAACCATTTAAATTAACCCCCCCCCCCCGGTAGCATTTGGTCATAATATCTATCAAAGCAACAAAAAACAAACTAGGACAGAAATTGGTACCAGAGGATGGCATGTGGCCATGCTGACCCTGACTGGAATGTATGCCTTGGGCTGCTCTGCAGAGGGAGGTGGAGGATTCTGGAGCTTTGGATTGGAAAAGCCAGTGTGCACTCAGAGCTTAAAGGGCTGTTGTGGGAACTTGGACAATAAGGCTGAGGATGGAAGCCTGGCTTATGAGGTTTAAAGAGAAGTTTGAGAGTCCCTCAAAAACTCTGTGGGGGTCTCTGTGCTGGCTGGCGTTGTGTGTCAGCTTGACACGAGCTGCAGTTATCACAGAGAAAGGAGCTTCAGGTGAGGAAACGGCTCCATGAGATACAGCTGAGGGGCATTTTTTTAAATTAGTGATCAATTGAGGAGGGCCCCTTGTAGGTGGTGCCATCCCTGGGCTGGTAGTCTTGGGTTCTATAAGAAAGCAAGCTGAGCAAGCCAGGGGAAGCAAGCCAGTAAGGAACATCCCTCCATGGCCTCTGCATCTACTCCTGCTTCCTGCCCTGCTTGAGTTCCAGTCCTGACTTCCTTTGTGATGAACAGCTGTGTAGAAGTATAAGCTGAATAAACCCTTTCCTCCCCAACTTGCTTCTTGGTCATGATGTTTGTGCAGGAACAGACACCCTGACTAAGATGGTATCAATGTGATATACTTGAATTGAGAATTGATGGTCAGGAGAGGTTGTAAGGGCAGAGAACAGTGAAGGGGGATGGGTGGGATTGGGTTTCATCACAAAGAATCAGTAGAAAGTGAAAACAAAAGTCTCACTGGAAGTGACACATTAACTATACTGGGACAATCGGTGCTGGTGAGATGATGCTGAGGGACGGGCTGCGGTGAAGCTGAGGTCACCATCACTGAGCTGAAATCTTCTGGGATGTGTTTCCTCAGGGTGGTTCAGAGGTGGCCAAGGCTGCATTCAGGCTGACAGCCGAAATTGGTACAATGTGGGAGTCTCGCACTTGATGCTGGTTTTGGCAGCCTGAAGCGCTCATGAGGAGTATCTAGGCACCGTGAGAGGCCAGGAGAGGTGCTGGTGAAGGTGGGTCTCAGTCATAGAGCAGAGGGTGAGGTTTGAAGGGGCACACAGCAGGGCGGCTCTGAGTGTGGGGAAGCCTGCCTGGCTCTGAGGATGTGGGCACCCTGGTCAGGCAGTTGTGACTGAAGGACTTGCTGGGGAGCATGGCTTGGGAGGAAGAAGAGGAGCTACCCAGAGAGGCAGTCACCTGCTTGGCTCCGCAGAACCTGGATGCTCCTTTGGATGGAATTAAGCGATGAAGAACTCAGAGTTCACAGGGTCCAGGGCTCACAGGGCCTTAGGTCAAACCTTGTTGTAGTCAAGGAGGAAACGGGGAAGAGTGGGAGCAGACTGAAGCCCCTGGGGGGCAGCCTACTCGCAGCTGCTCCCACAGTGAAATAAGTGCTTATCACCGTGGCACTGTCCCCTGGACGGCTGCTGGCTCCTGGTCCCCTAACGTCAGCCTCCTCCCACCATCTTCTCAAAGGACTCTTCTTGTTGGCCCGCCTGAGTCTTGGAGTAGAAAGTCATGCTCTTCCCTCCCTTCCCAGCACAGCCTCATTCCCAGTCTGCTCCCTTCTCCCAAGGCACCCCGCACCATCAGATGCACTGTTATGGTGGTTTGAATTGAAATGCCCCCTTACGCTCATAGGGAGTGGCCCTATTAAGAAGTGTGACCTTGTTGCAGTAGGTGTGGCCTTGTAGGGAGTAGGGTGTGTGTGTAGGGGGGGCGGCCTTGAGGTCTCAGATGCTCAAGTCAGGCCAAGAGTCTCCCCGTGTTCCTACTGTCTGCCAAGTCCAGATGCAGAACTCCCTCCCGGCTCCTTCTCCAGCACTTTTTCTGCCTGTGTGCCACCATGCGTGCCACCATGCTTCCTGCTGTGAGGACAATGGACTAAACCTCTGAGCTGGAAGCCAGCCCCAATTGGATGTTTTCCTTTATAAGAGTTGCTGTAGTTACTGTGTCTCTTCACAGCAACAGAAACCCTCACTAAGGCATTCACTGAGCCTGCTGCCACCCTGATGCCCCTCCCACGCATGCACTCAGTCCCATGGTACCAGGATTTCCCTGTTTTGCTTGGTGCCCAGATCATCAGGCTCTGGGAATCTTTGAGGAACGAACGTTCCAGAACATCTGCTATCTAATGCGGGACTCCTGCCCTGTTTGCAAACATGTTGATACAAAGTATACTTCGGAAGGGAAGCCTGGCTACTTGGGGTAGGTGCAGTTTTCAACTTACTTTGTAAAGGACTTTGTAAAGAGCTCTTCCTTGAACGCTCAGCAAGCCCAGAAACAGTAGCCAGCACCAAACACCGCCCTTGTCTTGTGTCTTTCCATATAGAACATAATCTATAAAGTAGAAATACCAAGAGGGCAAAGTAACAAGCAGTTACACACATGCACTGTAGTATGTGGCCAAGGTTTAGCTCTCACTGTCCAAATCCTCCTTCTTGTCCTAGTGTCAGTGACAGTGTGTGATGGGTGGAGTGGGATGAATGACAGGCTGCTGTGACAGTGTCAGGCTGTCCAAACTGCCAGGAGTGCCACTCTTATACCTTGGTGCTAGAATTAAATAAAAACAAGGGCTTGAACAGAGTACTGGTATATTGTGACCGTCCGTCCATCCAACAATCAGGCTGGAACTACGAGGCAGGGTGTGCGCACATACACCGGGGATAGCCGCACTGGGAATGGAGAGCTGCACTGAGGGAAGGCTCACATGCTGGAGAGGATGATGGGAAATGATGAAGTTGTATCACACAACTCACAAGCCTGTGTAGAGTCTGGAATTTTTCATTCAAGATTGACCTCACCTGACTGAAACTTCAAGCCGTGAAATTCCAGCGAGTGGGAGCCTGTGGTACTCCAGGACATCCAGACGTTCCTTGTAGCAGCACACTCAGTTTGGGCAACAGCCCGTATACTTTCCCAGAGCCAGCCCTGGGCATGACATCTCGAGCCTGGCTCAGAGCGGTGTTGTCACGTCGGGAGCGGTCGCTGCAGCGATTCTGGCGATGGGTAATTTAGCTGGTAATCATGCCTCATGGTTGTTTATTCGCCATTAGAAGCTGCTCCTCATGCTCTCTCTAGAGCGAGGCAGAGACACACTCAATTAAGCTGAGGGTGAATCGGGTCCGTGGAGCCAGCTCCAGGGCTGGGGGGCCCAGGCACAGCCCAGGAGAAGTCTCTGTGCCGAGCAGTCAATCAGGGTACCCTAATTGGAAAGTGGTAATAAAAAGTAATTGAGTTTAATACATAATTTAGATCATTACCCGTTAAGTTAATGCCTCCTGCTTAGGTGTGGGGAGAAAATTATTTATCTCCTAGACGGAAAAGATTTCATTTGTTTTGATAATGGAATGCTCGCCAATTGACTTTAATAAGAGCAGTTTGTTAAATCAGATTTTGAATTGGGGCATGGATTTGAAGTTCATATGTTAATTTTTGACATGATATACTCAGCACAACCGTTCTTCCCTTAAAGGGCTGAATTTATTCTCCCCAGGGGCCGCCCAGTCATAGGAGTCCCGCGTCACAGAAGTTAAATGAGCCTTGTGTCCTGATGGGAGGCAGTTCAGCGCCTCACTTCCTCCCCACCCCCATTTTTATGAAGAAGAGACATAAGCTACAGAGCTGTGTGACCCCC
The DNA here is from genome assembly GCF_947179515.1 of Apodemus sylvaticus. NCBI lineage: Eukaryota > Metazoa > Chordata > Mammalia > Rodentia > Muridae > Apodemus > Apodemus sylvaticus. The sequence goes on along the minus strand of NC_067477.1, from coordinate 10,277,638 downwards.
TTTCCTCTCTAAAAACGGTCCCCAGCTGCGAACAAACACTCTCCTTAAATACTGGGAGGGAACTTAGTAACACGCCTTACTTGGGCCTAACCATCTATGATTCATTAACTCATTTAATTTCCCCGGCCTTCCTGCCAAGTCCATAGCAGTGCTCACCCATGCCCGTGCGCACACTGAGGCCAGGCCCCTGAGGACTGAGGTGCTGGGAGAACGTGGTGCGGTATTCCTCCGCACCCAGGCAAGTGCCCGCTCCACCTAGACCTCTGTTTCCCTCTCTACTGAGTGCGAGCTAGATGGCAAGAGCCTTGAAAGAGAAGTTCAGATGACAGGAAGACACTTGCGGTAGTGGTATGTGTGTCTGTGTGTGTCTGTGTGTGTCTGTTTCTCTGTGTGTGTCTGTGTGTGTCTGTGTCTGTGTGTGTTTCTGTGTGTGTTTCTGTGTGGGTCTGTCTCTCTGTGTGTGTGTCTGTGTGTGTCTGTGTCTGTGTGTGTGTCTCTGTGTGTGTATCTGTGTGTGTGTGTCTGTGTCTGTCTCTGTGTGTATATGTGTCTGTGTGTGTGTGTCTCTCTATGTGTGTCTGTGTGTCTGTGTGTGTCTCTGTGTGTGACATATGCCTGCACTTCTCCCTGGGGTTCCTCCCTCCAGGTTCTCATTACCTTGTAACCACCCCTCTGAGGTCAGAAAGCCTCAGGCCTTCTAGCTGCCCTCTGGGACTCCAAGGGAGGCACGGCACTGATCTGGGAGACAAGCCTCAGAGATGCCAAGAAGGTGTACGGCATCCTGGAAACCTCTGTCCTCAGCAGGGCCATCTCACAACTTCTAGGGAAGTTGGACTTTTCATTTCTGTAGGGAGAGGAATCTGGATCCCCAGAGAGAGAAGGATGAATCTATCCTGTCTGGAGCAACACGGGAGGCCAACCCGTGGAGGAAACCTTGGCACAGGAGCTCCAGTCTCCAGGCAGCCAGCCAGGCACCCATCCTGGGAGCGGTCAGGACTTGGGGAAACCAACACACACACACACACACACACACTCAAAGCCCAGTCTGAGAAGGGACCTGTAAAGTGAGAGTCAGAGGGGCCAGGATTGATTCCCAGGCCGGGCAGCCACTGCTGCTTCCAGCCCAGCTTCTTCAGGCCACGGAGTCACTCAGCCTTCACACTTGGACTCAGACTGGTCCAAGCTCACCTCTTATCCAGAAGCTTTGGGATTATCAGGAGCATCACAGCCTAGAGTGTAGCCAGCATGCGGCCCTTCCTGCCGGCATGTTGGCAGCAGGCTGGATCATCACAACCTTCAAGGGAGAATGAAACCCAGGTCTGGCCCCAGCACTGCCCAGCAGGACCTCCTGGGACAAGGGAACTCTTCAGTGTTGCAATATTACAATGTTACACATGTGGGCCACAGAGCACCCTACATGTGGCTGGTGCTTGAGTCACTTATCTTACATTTGTTTCTGTTTAAGCAGCCATGTGGTTCAGCCGCCACCATCTCACTCCTATCCAAGGTCGAGGCCGACACTAGGAAGGCTGCCGCCACCACTGTGAGGGCACCTGACCATGACCATTGCTTTAGAACAAATGGAAGCACTTGTTTACAAATTGTCCGTTGAAATTTGAGTTGCAAAAATTGGCATCAGGCCTCGCCTGCCAGGCCACCCGGATTGGAGGGTGATTTATTAAGATTGCTTTACCTGGGGCCGCTCTGGCCCATGCCTCGGAGTAATTCACACCGGGCTCATTTCGGATGCAGTCAAAGACCCCCGTATTTCACTATGACAATGTAATCACAGAGCCACATTAAAAAGTCATTATTGTTTAGAATCCAGCTTGGTTTGAAAAACACTTACTATAAAATTCAACAGCCTTTGTAAATTACCGAAAGGTTTACTCAAGAGCACTGGGCGCCGTGATTTAGACACGGAACTTACCACTTTATTGATTCGGTGGGATTTTGTCGGTCCCTGCATTTACGGGAGATGATTAGTGAGTGATCAGAGTAATAAACTACCTCGTGTTGGTTCATAAATAATGATGGATTGAATCTGAGCCCTCAAATTTCCCACGCATGCCACTCTGGCCCCAGAGCCTGAGATGCACTTTCGGGGTGGCTCTGCAGAGTCAGCCCGCACCTAGGTGGAGAAAAGTGGGGTTTATGTCCTGGCTTCTCTCAGGATGCTGTGTCCTGCCCGCTACCTCCCAGGAGAGCTGTGCTCTGGACAAACTTCCCATAGGATGCTGAGGGGCGCCTGACGCAGAGCTCCAATGAGATTTTATATTCTACCTCCTTGTCCTGTCCAGACACAGGATTCATGTGTGCACTCCCTAAGTCATCCATACATCGTGCATGCACAGAATAGGGAATTGCTTTTAGTTGCCCTGAGAGGCTGGGGACGCAAAGCTGAAGTAGATAGGGTTAAGGCAAGGAGTGTGCCTGGCTACTGGAACCTGACAGCCCTGCTCAGGATGCTGGGAGCAGAACAGGATGCTGGGAGCAGAACAGGATGCTAGCCTGCTCAGAAGTAGCAACTGAGCACGGCTTCGGAATCCTAACCTTGATGTGCCAACTCATCCCCAGGACTAGAAGGAAACTTCTAGAAACAATTTCTACTTATTTCCCTCCTTTGCGAAGTTTCTGACGCACAAAGATCACTGAGGGAACACAGTGGTGGTGGTGGGGAATGGCTCAATGTGTAATCATATCTCCAGAGGCCCCGGTTCACCATGACTGGCAGGACTGGGCACCTCAGATGCACTCTGGGGAGTTCCATGCAGAAACAGCTCAGACAGCGCATCACACTTCCGCCAGCCCCTCTCTCACGGCTTGTAATAGCCACACCTTCACGATTCTCCGGGCCTCCTGCCCAATGCCTGCCCACACCCCACATCTCAGTCTTGCCAGGCCAGGCTCTGACAGCAGCTCCAGAAGGCAAGGCGGCAGAGCAAGCACGGCGGTACGCCACAAACACAGATCAAGCGAATAGAGACTGAGTTTTGAGTTGAACTGCATGACACGGAATTGAGTTACACTGCTGAGCTGAAAGAGGAATGCGGGAGAAAGGGGCTGAGGGCTGAGCGGAATTGAACTGGAAACGGGTTAACAGACTCGATTGTAATCTAATCACCAAGCAAGCAGGGCAGCGAGGCAGGAACCCTCAATGCCGAGACGCCCACACTCAGCAGAAAGGAGGCCAGAGACCCAAGACGCTTCACCCCTGTGTCCTGCCCTCTGGCACACAAAATTAAAAACAGAAACAAAAATTTCAGAGCAGTTGGTGTCCAGGGTGTGGCAGGGTGTGGCCTGCTCCGCTCGTGCCGGCTGGGAACTCTGAGCAGGCTCCATGGTGCTCGGTGCTCCCCTCGGAGTGAGGCCTTTAAAACTGGGAAGAGCAGTGAATGCATATCGCAGGGACACAGGGACACCTCACAGGGACACAGGGGCACCTCACAGGGACACAGGGCCTCCACCCTCTGATCTCAAGCAGCTGAGTTCTGCTCGTGGCACTTTCAGCCAATGGGACTGGTGTAGTTTTCACTAGAGAGAAGTTCTACCTAGGACTGTACCGTTTCTGTGTCCTTTCACCTCGGCACTCAGCCTGGAGCCAGTGCACCATCTCACCTGGTTCCCACCAAGGAGCAGACTCAGCATCAGACGCAGTGGTGCACGCCTGCAGTCTTAGCGCTCGAGAGGCTTCGGCGGGAGGATTGTATGTTTGAGAGTAGTAGCCTAGGCTACCTCGTGAGATCTTGTTCAAGAAACAAGAAACAACGCCTCGGACTCAGTGCGTGAGAGTTGGGCATTCCTCTCACCCCTGC